>NW_022603019.1:0-39229 GCF_008692095.1 Etheostoma spectabile
GGGGGAAGGGGGAAGGGGGGAAGGGGGGGGGGGGGGGGTAGCTATGCCAATCTGCTGAATTTGCGGGCATCTTATGTAAGATCATTAGCCTAATTGGGTCTAAGTAGCACTGCCTAATGGGAGTGCCAAGATAGGCCTGTTCTATCTAAACTAAAGCTGCCAGGCAAAAAGGATTTCGATGAGAGGAAAAAAAGAAGGATGAACAAATAACAGACTGAAATCGCAGAACATATGTCTTAGCAATTCCCACAGTCCCAATAGATGCTCTGATAGCGCTGGCAAAGAAGCAGCACGAAAATGCGGATTAATCGTCTCAAAGAATATAACGGAAAAGAGAAGGAAAAAAAACACAAGCACTGGCATTATTCAAGGTCATTGGACTATTTTCAGATGCTATGTCACTGGCTGGTGGCAAAAAGGATTAGGAGGAAAAAAAGAAAGTCAGATTAACAAAATGTAGAAAAAAGGGAAAAAATCTGCTAATTGTGTGGACATTGGAACAGCTGTATTGACTTTGTCTCAGTTTACAGCACACTAACCCTCCAGAACTGGTGCAAATAGGCAAATTAAACAATCCTGTTTTTTCAAGAAAAAAACAGATTGGCTGCAGCCAGGCGATTTCTCTGGAAATATGATACGTTCTAGCAGTCCCTACCCAAGAGGCTTTCAATTGCATAACTCCACTAAGCTAAATATAGCCTATTCTTCATATACATATTTAAATACACCCTATATGAATCCTGTATTATTGATGAGGCATGTGTTATATAAGCAGGTAAAATACTTAAAAATCAATGGAAGCGGTTACATTAGTTATGATTGGGAGTAGAGGGGAAAACTCACTAACCTGGCAACCTGTGTGTGTAAGATTGGGCATGCTCAAATGGGGCACATAGATTTACCCCAAAGCTGTTTTGATTACAACTCCAAGATCCCATGTGGCGATTAACACTCCAGCACACACTTTCCTCCTCCCCTGCCCACGACTTGATGGGAAGAAGAGGAGAAAAGGGAATAGAGATGAACTGAGAGGAAGTTACACACCAGGGGAAATACAGACGCAGCAGAGAGATGGCAGGAGGGACTGAGCAGCAATGTTAGGCAGTTCCATTTAAGATTGCCAAGCAAAATCCTACTACTTGATGGGGTATTTAATTTCATTAATCTGCTCCATCAAGCACAATAACAATGAATGACTGTGTCATTATCAATAAAGATTGAGGCAACCATAAGCAGGATAGAGCGCAGTCACAGACAGAGGCATCACACAGAAGCGCATCACCTGATCTCCAGATACAGCACAGACTATGTCTTACCCGCTGTCCGAGGTCAGCGACTCTCCCAAGGAGTGGGTGTCAATTTGGCCCCGGCCCTCGCCATCCCGCCTGCACAAGCTTCTGTCCCTGGGTTCGTGTGTTGTTGGGACAGCTGCTGCCATACGCTTGAGGCTGCCTGGATCCGCCACCGTTCCCATAGGGCATTCCAGGACCTCTTCATACCCGTTCACGGTCCTGGGGCCGGGCCTGTTCTCCAGGATTTCATGGTGTTTGTTGTAGGACGGCGGCGAGGACGAGGGAGCCTGGCGGGACGAGGACACGGGGGCTGGGGTAGGGGTGGAGGAGGACGAGGAGGCGGTATGCTTGGGCAGCTTGTATCCATGAGAGATGAGGAGGTCCTCCACGCTGTACATGGTCGCATTTGTTTATGCTGGTGTGTTTCTTTTTTTTCCTCTCCACGCTTTTTGGTTGTTTTTATTTTGACAGAAAGAGAGAGGAAGGTAGGTCGGTGTCAAGGCGTCTCTGTTTTTCCCTACGTGCAGCGGCAGGATCACCGGCACAGCTGCGCAGCTGAGGCCATCACTGGGAAAAAAAGAGAGAGAGGGGGACGACATAAGGAGACAGAGAAAAGAAGGTGACGCTAAAACCATTACACCCAGTACCCGTGTCCAGTTTTGTGTCAAGGGTCCCAACCCATATGGACAGTTGGGAGGACAAAAACAAACAAAGAAGACCCCCGAAAACCCACAACATAATCGAGATCACCCGCCTTTCGAGCAGCCTGTCCCTCCCTTCTCTCTTCTTCAGTCCTCCTAGCAACAACACTCTTTCCATCTCACTCGGAGATCACCGGCGCCAAACACAACCATGTCTAGAATTGAGGAGGACGGGGAGATAAACAAACACCCTCAAAAGGAAACCCTAAATAGCAAGATGTCAATGGCAACAAGAGTTTCAGAAGGCTTCTGGTGCTGCAGTGAAATGTCACTGTTAACAGTGGGCTTCCTGTACACTTCCATTCAGTAGGCTGGAAGGGAGCTGTTAGCAGCCAACCACTGCTCATGTAGCATCAAATAGGCAACTGGGGGATTGTATTCCTCTCTGCTCCCTTCGCATCCTTTCTCTTGACATTTTCTTCATCTCAAAGATATTTTGGGTTTGCTATTTGACCTTAAACAAATTTAGCCTTGGATGAGGGTTTGTATATTCAGTACTACCTTAATTTCTGAATCCTTAAACATGCACAGTTTAAATGAATATAAAAAGTACAGACTAATCAATATCAAAAGGAACTAAGCAAATGATTCAACATGTTCCATGCCCCTCTTCTGTCGTGTGTGTGTGGTGTGTGTGTGTGTGTGGTGTGTGTGTGTGTGTGTGTGTGTGTGTGTGTGGGTGTGTGTGTGGGTGTGTGTGTGTGTGTGTAGAGCTCCAATGATTAGCAGATGAATCAATCAACAGAAATCAATCCGTTATTAAATTTTCTTAGGCAAAAATGTCAACGATGTGATAGTTCCTGCTCTTCAAATGGAATTTTTTGTTTCCTTAGTCCTCTGTTATGAATACAAGAATATAATCAGTTTTTTTCTCTAGGGATAACAAAGCCACAAAATGATGGTATGGAAATCCTCCACGATTTGCTTGCATTTTATAGACGTCACAATACTTAAAGCTATAGTGCGTAGTTTCTGTCGCCCCCATGAGGAATTCTAAGTAATGATAAAACTGTCAGTGCGTCCACATGATAAAAGCCCTCCGTAATCGCGAACGAGCCCCCCCCCTCCTCCACACAGTTTGCTGGTAGCCAGGAGGACACGGAGGATTAAACAAACATGATGCACTCTTCAGAAGAGGTAATATCTACATAGCCATACTGAGAAATCCAGAGAGAGTTGTGTGGAGCTGATAGTCTTAATTAGCTTTGTAGCAACTCATTTGGCAATGGATGGAATATAAAAGACGTTCATTGATATCAAAAAAGTTACTCACTAAAACTTTAAACAGAGAGACAGACACACACACACAGAATGAAATAATTTCCAAACTAATCAATAAAGAGGAATCTGTGTTTTCCTTGACAAGCATTAATGCTGTACGTGTTTCATTTAAGCTTAAAAATGGAATAGTTGTTGAGGGACAACCGCAAAAACAACTCAAGTAACATTTTCAATGCAGGACTTTTTCTTGTAACAGTAGTATTTTACAGTGTGGTAGTAGTACTTATACTTAAGTAAAGGATCTGAATATTCTTTCATGGCTGATTGTCTGCCACCCATGCTGTCCCTCTGCTCCCCCCTTCAAGTGACACTGACTTAACTCTTATAATCTACAAAGATTGTAAAGGTAAAATCGATGACATTTTGCGTTCTGCAGAAAGAAAGAAAGAAAAATGACCTTAAGTATTAGTATCAAGGACTGATGAAGAATTGCATTGACGATACCCAGGGTGCATCTGCTCATGATGTAACGCCATTGATGAAGTCATGCTTGCTGCCTTGTCAACAGGACAGATGCTGCTGCAGCCCACTTATTCAATACTCTCCACTGGAGCAGACTGCCAACAACCTGGCTGTCCTTAATAAGAAATGGCTTTCCGGAACAGCAGTGTGAGACTCCTAGCCAGAATCAAATGCTGTTCAGACAGTTTAAAAGCCAATCACACTACGATTGTTTATTGGCATGGCCAAATTGCTTGTTTTCAGTTCTGAAAATCCGACGGCCTGACACAGCCTCGCCGAAATGTATTCAGCTGCAAACAGATTAGCATTTGTTTTGCTTGCCATTTGTTTAGCCATGGTAGTCTCATAGAAATGACAAAATCCATCTATGAAAGGGGTCCTGACTCAGAGGGCAGCATCACTACCCCACTCTGTCTCCCCCCGTACCTGAACCCTAGGATAGCCTACTAGGTGATTAACAGGATCCGAGACCGTGAAATGCCGCTCTCTTTGTATGTCTGGCTCTCTAATACGATTATCTTCTTCATTTAAAACCTTAAACCTGTTAGTTTTGGAGGATTGACTCTTGGCGCTTACCCAGTTAATACTTTTGTCGAGTTTAACTCTTTCCATTTGGGTATTTCTGAGTAATCCCCTCAAGTAGAGGCTAGTTCTCAGTTTGGTAGGGACGTTCATGTGAACAATGTTCCAACAAAAAATGTTTTTTTGTTTTTTTTTCTCATTTGCTTCCAAATGAGAATGCGGACCTGAGAGGGACATAGTTATTTCATGAACTGTAGTTGAACTTAATGGGCAACGGGCCAGCGACTGTGTTAAAAAAGTCACAGAGTTCTGTAAAGCAATAGAACACAAGATGGTAATATTTGTAGTCATTTGTCACTAAAGAGTCTTAAAACTCACAAGAATGATGCTCCACAGTGTTTCTTCCACACTTTAAATGAAGTCTCCCTACAGCGTTGGAGAAGCCCATATCAGACTCTGAGATCGGAGTCTGATTGGTATCACCACCCTTTTCTTACTGTAGATAAAGCTTATCCTCCAACCAGGCAAAGGCTTACTGTAATTGAGTGAGCCTTAGGTCAAGGGCTATGTTCATTAATATTATAATTCACTTTTGTTATGATTGCTGCACATGAAACTGTTTTTACTACACATCCATATGCCGTCTAATCTAGCTAAACCTTTAATCTGAGGCAATTTCTCTTGGGTCGTCACTAAATTAGGATAATCTCCATCATAAATAAAAGTGAGGATTTCCTCCTGTAAAGTGACCTGCTGCTTTCAGTGGTACCCACCGCTACCCACCCCCCACTCCTTCCTTTCCCATGACAAGCTCTGTTTAAATACCGCTAATGCTGTTACGCAATGGAATTACCCATTTTATATCAAATCAAACCTCGGATTCAAGCAGCGGTATGCAACAATGGCCGGCTTTCATCCCCCTAAACACAACAACATTGTGTTTTGCAACAATGCCTTGTTGTGTGGAAACGACTGGCATTACAGGCTCTTGAATTTGGCAAAATGGTGGGGGGGGGGGGGGGGGGGGGGGGCGGCTGTATTTTAATGACATGGCTCACTCAAAAGAGGGAAATAAATGATACAGTTTATGGATAACATGTGCTGCGAAGTAAGCTAAAAATAAAATAAAGAGCCACATGGGGGCTGGCGTTTCCCTACAGACGACCCTCAAACCAGCCTCCACATTTTCTCTAATCAGCCAGTTCTCTACAGTACACTACTACTGAAACATCATGTACATTTACTACACAGTGAAAGATGTATGACCGCTGCTTTTGAGCTCAATGAACTTTGTCAAGGCCAGGCCAGAGTTTGTTAGTTAAAAACTGATACACAGCATTATTTTTTTACTTTTTTTTAAGATTTTCTTTTTTTGGCATCTATTGGGAAATTTAGACATGGAATGGGGAGAGAGGGGGGGAATGACATGCAGGATAGCGCCACAGATCAAAATTGAACACACCACTTCTGCATCAAGGACTGAGACTCTATATATGGGCATGCGCTCTACCACTAGGCCACCTAGGCTCCCAGATACAAGCATTTAAAGCAGTGTGTGTGTGGTGTGTGATTATTGAAAAACATGATCAGAATTATTTTGGTTGTGTTGTTGAAAATTGCATTATTTTTTATCATTAGGAGCCAAACTCGCGATGAAAATTGCGATTAATTGCACAGCTTTAGTCTGTGCCCTTACTGGTGGCTACACCAGCTGCAGGCTGCAGGGGCATGACGGCCTGCGGGCTGACAGTTTGGTGTCAGCTCCTTATTCATGGCCCAACTGAGATGGGTGCATAGCAGGAAGGTGTGGAGGAAAGGGAGCAGAGGGACAGCATGGGTGGCAGACAATCAGCCATGGAAGAATATTCAGAACCTTTAATTAAGTACTACCACACTGTAAAAACACTCTGTTACAAATAAAAGTCCTGCATTGAAAATTTTACTTTAGTAAAAGTATGTGTAATCAGGAAAATGTACATAAAGTATTAAAAGTAAAAGTACTCAATGCACAAAACCTCTCATTGTAGAAAGTGTTTAATGGTCTAATCATATAGCTGGACTTGTAGGCCCTTATATTGTTGGCCAGTTTACTTATAATAAAGCTTTGACTTAAAAATTTTTTAAACTGCATGTGTTTGTGTGCAGAATTTAAGTTGTAAATTAACGAAAGCTGTCAGATGAATGTAGTGGAGTAGAAGTCGAAAGTGGCATGAAAAGAAAAGACCCAAGTGAAGTACATGTACCTCAACTTTTAGAATTAAGTACAGTGCTTAAGTAAATGTACTTAGTTACATTCCACCACTGCAGCCAATGCAGGACAAAGACCTAGATCAGGCCTCGGGAGGACATAGTCCAGAACGCAGGCATGGGTTACAAAGTATGTAAGTAAACTTTATTGATATGGGGTACCCATTTGAGTCTATGGAAATATACTGTAAAAGAGAATATGTTTTTCACTGTGGTCAAAAGATATTGAGCAACAGTGAAAGAAGTCGTCCTAAAGAAGACACTGCGATGTGTTAAAATAGCACAGCCCTCGTGAAAGTGAAGAACTACGGACCAAAACAAATCTAGATTGAACAGGCTCCAGCATAAAAACACCACAACAAAAGAAATCTTATACGCCAGAGCTTGGAACCAAAAAACCCGATTAGCCTGCTTCCTAAAATGTTCCACAAGAGCCGCACCTCTCCAGCACATTGTTCCCAGTCCCCTTGGATCTAAACAAGTGACCCGAGTGGGTGGTGCTTGGCTAAGACTCTGGCCTGCATCTGTAAGGACTGTGCACGCACAGGGACTTTCTCAGGGGTGACAGCCCATCACATTCAGCAAAAGCAACGGTCCACAGATTGTTTATCTATGTGACATCACCGTGTCCGGCAGAGGGACTGTCTCTTCCTGAGGAAGTGCGTCGTCGTGGGGACGGAGCAGAGCCGACGGTGTCGAAAACGTTTTCAATCAGGTTCTCTGCAGCTCCTGTTTGTCCGGGGGGTGTGGGGAGGGGGGAGTTGGAGGCAGTTTTTTGGGGGGCTGGTGCCAGAGGAATAAACAGTCAAACGACCTCAGGCATTATTTTAAACACACTGACCCCTAGAAAGCACAAAGTTCTCCACTAAAGGTAGACTGTAACTCAGCAGCATGAAGTGTGGGCATATTATCTGGGGAGCTATCTGCCCTATGGCCACTCCTCCATCCATCAGAAAAACTCCCACTATGCTCAGGAGACATTCAACTAAAGTTTAGGGTAAAGATGTTCAACAGGAGGTCTGGAACCCCTGGGGGGTGGTCCTCAAAGCTACTGCAGGGGTAGTCTAAATCCAGATATGTATAGTCTACATCCAGATATGTATAGTAAAGAAGTAGAACTACTTCAATACTGTACTATATATTTTTCTTAATTTTCTTAATTTCTTAATCTTTTCTTCAATACATATTTTCGATGATTTTACTATTTTACCCCGATACACTTTTGATGTGCTGCATCGTTACTCGTTACAACCAATCACTCGCAATTTTGACCATTCACCGCAACTTTTCCACAATAACCGGAGTTTCCCGCAACTTCAACCAATCCAGCAGTCCCACGTGCCAGACTTTGGATCAGTATGTGACTCTGAGAAGCACTGACCAAGCGGGAGTGAGAACGGGTTGACGTAACATACGTGCGTTGCCAAATTCATTTTCTTGTTTCTAATATGAAGCATAGACAGTTAAAGAAATGGATCAACAGACCCCATTGCTCTGGATGGAGACCAGTGACTTACTGCGTTACTGCACAGCCTCCAACTGAGCTTGAGGGGAGCAACGTGTCTGAAAAAGTGTAAGTCTTCTGGTAGCTGTGCAAGAGAAATCTCAATCATTCCAATCAGCAGAGACGGAGAGGTAGGTATATGTTAGGAGATAACATAGGCACAGGCTAATTACTGCTAACTAACATGCTAGTTAACATTAGTAATTAAACCTAAACAGCTAATAGAAGTCCAAACTGTCTGTGAGCTTACCCTGTACTATACGGTGATTCCTCTACTGTCCAACAGTAAGTCGCGTGGTTATGAAACAATCGTTAGCCTATTTTTATAAAAACGTCTGCTATAGAGCCATAACATGAGGTACAAGGTATAGAACCTTTATACATTGTTGTTTCTTTAGAAATAAACAACGGACAAATAGAGTATTTTAACGCTTCAGATGTAAAGTTATTCACTGTCAAAGTGCCGCCAAAATAAGGGATGCTAACGGCGGATGATGGCCTGTTAGCATCAAAATGGCGCCATAGGAGGCACGCTTGTGGAGAGAGGCTTACACCCTTGGTATGAATACAAGACGTGTGTGACTCGAACATCTCACATTTACCAACAAAGCGTTCAGCAAAGACGGTGCAAAACATGTCAGACCGTCCTGCCAACCAGTATATATTTTTACTTCAATGTACGCTGTAACAATTTTTCACTATGAAGTTGCTGAAAGCGGCTGCTGTTTTCAATCCAATACACACACATAATCAACACACACACACACACACACACCACACACGGTGGATGCAGGATAAACTAGAGATGAGACGTACAGGATGACCTAAACTGAGGACAGCTACGCTCGTTATTGTAAGTGCAATGATAAGTTAAAGTCCACTAAGTCCTTAATCAAAACGTATGAATGTGTCCCGGCCCAGGATAGGAAACTAACTAACAATGAAAGATCAACAAGCCCCTGACAGACATGTCAAATTTGATTCATTCAATAAATTATTATTTTTTGTCTAAATCCAACAGCCATTTCTTATTATACCAACATTTGCAACATCCTCAGCCTTTTTGGTTAAGTTAGGACAACTCAGCCGAGAGTAATTTTATTCTATTTAGGTTTAACATTTGAAATAACAAAAACAATATGATATTCAACCTTTCTACTGCTTTCTTTAATAACTACACAACACAATACTTGAGTAGTACATTTTAAATAAACTACTTGCAATACTTAAGTACAAAAAATGTTTAATACTTTAGTACTTCCACCTAAGTGTGGTGCTTAAAGAGCACTTCAACTTCACCTTTTACTCAAGTCTGGGTCTTTAGTACATGTCTGTCTAAATCTTTGACGTTCCACAACTGGGACTGCTCCGTTGCCACAGAAAAATCCGCCGGATTTCAGTCATTTAAGCTGAATATCCGTTGCCTTGGACTTCCTTTGTGTTGGCATTTTAAACTGCAAAATTGTAAAATGGTTTTAGTTGTGTTAGAGAAAACTCAGATTGGACAATTAGTCTAGCTAGCTGTCTGGATTTACCTGCAGAGATATGAGGACCAGGTAACCATAGGCCTCAGAAATCCAACGGAGTTTAGAATGGTAACACGAAAACAGTGTGATTCGGCAGAATTTCGGGCGTAACCAGAGCAATCCCAAAAGCGGAAACAAGTTCCTTCCTGAGGCTTTTTTGCAGAGGCACCCTGTCTTCGTCCGGCGCTTAGCACCACCCAACACGATTGTGATTGGTTTAAAGAGAGCCAATAAACCAGAGCACGTTTGTCTCCCATCCCAGAATGTTGTGTGGACTAGCCAGAGCCTCAACCGCATCGCTGTGGAGGAAGGTCTGGCAAAGCGATGCTATTGCAGGCCCAGTTTAACTTGCAACTTAATTTCATACAGTATATGTAACAGGGGTCCCTGATCCGTCTCTTTCTTAGCTAAGGAGTCCTTGGCTTAAAAAAACATTGAATACCCCTGGTTGGGGCAATTATGACCTATTGCAACAATGACAAATTAAAGTTGAAAATCTCTGCAACGGGTTTGTAAACTAACAAGTGAATCTCTGTTTAACTGATGGGAATGAAGATTTCACAAGCCATCACAAAAGAGAGCTCACCACGTTGCAACCCACGTGCTAGTAACAGACATTGTGAATTAGCTCATGCAGAAAGGTTTAGCCAAACAACGCCCACTGTATTATTTTGCTGTGATATCCCGTGGCAACAGTTGTTGCTTCTGTGAATGGCAGCTCCTGGACAATAGCATGTGGACTGCTAAGATACTCCCCGCTGCATTGTTTCAGTCCTAAACTTATTACAGTCAGACTCCACTGGCAGTGAAATCAAAGGCAGGATGGGATGGGGAGAGGGGGCAGTGTGTTTGTGTGTGTGTGTGTGTGTGTGTGTCTGTGTGTGTGTGTGTGTGTGTGTGTGTGTGTGTGTGTGTGTGTGTGTGTGTGTTTTTTATAGCACCATATTCCAACACATCACAGACTGAAACAGTACGGTTTGGTTCTGATTCATTTCTGACTGTCAAAAAAGTAGTTCAGCCAAACAATTTTCTAATGCATGATCATTAGTATCATTAGCTATACTGGCTCACACACAAGAGCAGTATAGCTTACAGCTAATTAATGCACAAGGCAGAGCTGTGCAGCAACCAGGAAGACACTGACTATGTGAGGGTAATTATACCAATGGACCCAGTTTCCATTGTAGAAAAGGCTTAGCTCAGTTCAGCTGCAATGTAGCGATTTGACGTCATGAGATTTCCTTCAACTGAATGCATCTAACACTCTCCAAAACGGCAAAGCTCATGCCAACCTTTGAAAAATGATCACATCATACAAAGAACAAAAACAAAACATAAAGGAGAGGTATTAGGCGCGCCAATCCAACCGCCGCATCACCTGCACTGAACGATTCCAAACCCATGCTGCTTTGGAGCATGCCAAACTGGCTTCATTGTAATTAGTGTATGTCAGGGTCGGGGCTTGCTAGGGATGACAGTGGCACTGTTTATCAGCCAGAAACACTGTGATCAAAGGGTTAGCACGCTCTGGCTTCTGCTAATCAGATCAACTCGGCATGCCTTCGCACAGCATTATAGAAGGAAAAGTCATAAACAATCCCACAATAATAACAATATCTATTTTACCAAACAAGAGAGTACGCCTCATCAACAGTATGATATTTCTAAATACAGCTGATAGGACGTGGGAACAGCGGAGTTATGTTGACAGTAGGGTTGCACGATATTGACAAAATGTGATTGATTATGAAAATACGATATTGATATTAATTTGATATTTTTAAACATATGTAAAATTTAGGGTTGGGCGGTAATATGGTATACAGAGAGTCTTAAAAATAGCAAGTATCAGTTTCAATACTGACATTTAAACAATTATATAGGAGACAAGGATGATAAATATTAAACATAATGTATTTAATGTCTAAAATGCTTATGTGTGGTTGTCATCACGTGTGGAGGGGAGAGCGAGGGTGGGGGGGTGTTTAAGTATCAATGTTTGGTATTCACTTTCTGAACGCTGTAGACACAAGCCAACAGTTGGTGACGCCGTCTGAGCCTTACGTCTTAATTTTTATTAGTCATGGTAATACCGTATACGCGGTAAAATAGGGAGGAGGTTTGACGGTATCAAAATTGGATACCGCCCAACTCTAGTAAATTACTAAAGTTACGGGAAAACGCATCGTAATAATATTCATAGATTCATAACAATATAGTGCACAGTGAGACTTAGATACGGCTCGGTAGTGCAGCTGGACCACAGGTCCGTCGTGAATGAAACATCTTCAATCTATCCATACTGAGCCTGCACCGCCTTTTATAAAGCTGCAGTATAGCTACCTAGGAGAAATAGGAGCAGGATGGGACTAGTACTGTTTGTCTAGTTCATTCAGAAGCTTCTTGAAGCTTTTTCTATCCACAAAGTGGATGGGCATCATGTCTTTGGCCAAATAATACGTTATAGCACTGGTGATTTTGGTATGTCTCTTTGAGTTCTTGTCATACTTTGTGCCACTAGCAAAAACAATCGCTAGCGAGGCTTGTTTGGCTAGCTGGGGCGTATTAACTGCAACAGGTTGTCAATTGGGATATTGCATACTTATTGTGACACTTTCTATATAGTATTGCGTATTGTGATATCGCGATATGCGATACCCGTATTGTAGATAACGTGTGTAAAGTAGGGTTGGGCAATAATTCAACATGATAATCGATCCTCTTTCTATTGGAATCATATCGTGATGAAATCACATATCGAGATACGGTGATATACAATTACATTGTCTAAACTGACAATAACAAGCACACCCTTACTCCATATTCTCAGGAGATCTGTCGTGAAACCTTTTGAGGGAATAGCAAGTGAAGAATTGCAGATTTGTTTTAACATCGCACTATTTTTGTGCATGCACGTAAACACAGTCAGTATATAGCCGGGGAAAAAATAGGTATTTTTTCTCTATAATTTCACTTGAAGCTGTTTACCACATTATTGATGATTGTATTTCTAAAAATATTTTATGAAAGCACCAATAGTAAAGCCGACAATGCCATCGCAATGACAACATCGAGGTAAAGAATATTGTGATGTCTGATTTCTCTCCATATCGCCCAGCCCTAGTCTTAAGTGTGGCCTGGTAAACTGGAAAAGTGCTATGTAAACTATGGCTGCACAATACGAGGGAAATATGCGATAACTTTGTTGAGTATTTCGATAAAGAAAGAAACAGATGTTAAAGAGTATTCAGTTCAGCTGCTTTCAGTATTCTGATGAAATACAACCAATCGCTTGTTGAATTTTAAACAAATGAAAAGAAATCATTCCCAACATTCTTTCATTGAACAAATTAAACACTTAACTGAATGTTTATTTTGTGATGTGTTTGTTGTGTTACTAGATATTGTGATGACAACTACAAAAAAAAAAAATATATGTTGTGCAGCCTGTTAAAGCAGTAAACACGTGAAAATGAATGGTCAGGGTTATCTGAAGGCTTAATCGCCGCACTGGCATAAAACTGACACGCAGAAATCACACAGCAGGCAGTTCGACCATCTGCCAAACATATGAACCAGCTAACATCCAGATAGGACGTTAACAGTATATTCACTTACATATATTAACAGTATATTCACTGAAATCGGCATGCCTTTGCATGTCTCACATTCTCTGCCCTGCGCGCTCTCCCTCTCTACAGGCACACTGGCAGATGTCAGTAGCTTCACACATTTCTGGCTGGCTTCATCTACAGGCCTCCTTCCTCCTGCCTGCGTCACCTCTGCTCTGACATCACATGTGACATCAGGCAGGACCTCCGAGGGGATCCCTGTAGCCGGGCAAACATCAGAGGACTTTCAAAGGCTTTGGCTATAGCTACCCCAATGGCACAACAACTTGTTTTCTTCATGCACTTGGCCTAGAAACTTAAGGCAGACAGAGAGTGGACTGAGGGAGTTAGATAGTCTGTCAAACCTGCTAAAAACAATGAGTGCAGTGCACAAAAGCTATTACTGGGAAAAGGGAAAGACTAGCCCTGGATAACCGGATTGCCTGCAACACTAAGAAGTTATTCCAGCCCAGCACTTATCGCTGGCTGTTTTAGATCCCTCATGAAAGTTGAACTAGTATGACTCATTTCATAGCAGTGGAGGGCCCCTCCAGTTTTGCTGACCAACCCTTTCCCCCCTGCTGGAAGGAATTAATGAGCTGCTTCCCTTTTATATGTTCCACGTCCCACCATCTCTTCCCCCACCCCCCACCCCCCTCAGGGTATCTAGCAGGGCCTTGTGTTCACACACCATCCCAGTCTCAAGGATGTGTGAAAGACTTACCACATAACACACACGGGCCTACGCAAAACACACCTCAGATTTTTCTGGTGCTGGTTTGGGAAATGCAAATCCTGCACACTGTCAGGGAAAATGGTTCTTTACTGACATTTACTAACAGCTTTGATGTAAGCTCACTGAGCTATGAAAGGTCTTGGCGAGAAGGAACAGATCACTCCCGGGCAATGTTAATAGACTACTTCCATAAATACTATAACCAACACGACGTAAAATAATCTGACCTGAGGCCATGGCAGACCAGTCCAAATAAGACACGGGTATAGAATAGGAAAACAACACAAACACCTACTTGAGATGATGGTAATCCATTTGTTCACTGCAGCGACATAATACCTAATGTTTCACTTGAACGGATTAGGGAGAAAATCTTGGCTTTCAATCAATCAATGTGGCCTCTAGAGGTCCCTAAAGTGACAGTAACAATTTATGTGCAAAGACCTTCTAAAATTAGAGACATCAAGCAATCGCAAACACTGTGACATAATTTGAGGTGTGAGTGAAAAGCAGGGAAGTGATTTATCATCCAGTCCTGAAGGCTATTAAATATTACAACGCTGTAAAACCTTTTAAGTTCAGCATTCATTATAAGAACAAATGTAAATCGTTAGCACATAACATTACCAATGTCAGCAAACTGGCAGCAGGATGGCTGTTTTGACAGTAGCTTATAAAATAATGCAAGCTTGTGAGGCAGAGCGTGCAGGAGGCATGAAGGGGGGGGGGGGGGGAAGAGGAGGAGGAGGAGGAGGAGAAGAGAGGTCAAGCAGCAGCCATCATCACGCAAACAGCAGGTGTGACAAAGTGACAGCATGCAAACATCAAAGCAACCGAAACTTGGCATACCATTTGCCAAGGGCTGTTCGCAGCTCATTTCCATCGCCATTTGGCGTCCCTACGCGCCAGAGCAGAACCCAGAGCCATAGCCTACACTCGGGTTGTCATCATGTCGTTTTACGAAATGATTGACAGGCTTGGGATGATGCTAGCCCCGCTGGTTGCGTTGCAGGTTGCTGCCGTAGCATTCTAGCCTAGCCCCGATGCGCGCACTTCACAGACGCAGGGAGACACCACGCCAAGTCCCGTTAAAACATTAGTCTGTTTAAAGCTTCGTTACAGTAAGGAATATATGCATACCTGTTCTGACAGGATTTAAGACCGGGTACGGATCAGTAGAGGTCCATGGTTAAATTCGGCGGATAGATGACCCACTATACAGACTGTATTTCAATATGACTCTTTTTTTTTATAACTCCAACTGCTTAACTGCTTACTGTCGCCCATCACTGCACATTGTGGATGGAATCCCACTTAAGGAAAAGCATTCTACAAGTTAAAAATGTATCACTAAGTAACAGCTTTTTAGAGTAAAACAGAATGCCTACCGAATACAAGCCATGGCTGCAATATTTCACTTAAGTCCTTAATTGGTGTTCCTCTCGCTATAAATATCTGCTGGAAAGCCAGGACATATAAAGCTGGGTTATTTGGACGGAGTTTGGCCTCTCTTCCACAGCCGACAAAACGGCACATAACGGGGCTAACGCTACGCTAGCCTGGTTAGCTCCATCGGCAATCTTTAACCTTCAGCTGATAGGCGCGCGTCCGCAAATAGTGGCCGTCGCCCCCACACACGCTTCAAGTTAAAAAAAAATAAAAAACACCGCCATCCTCCCATGCCTTCACCTTCTAATGCTGTGTCCTGAAAGTGCCACAGTATGGTCCTAAAAGCCTCTAATGCCGGCAGAGGAAGCAGGGACAGCCCGGACAGGAGAGGTAGCCGGTAGACTGGCAAGTTGAGGGACCGCTGGAAATGTTGAACGCGGAGCAGATGCGACTCTCAACCTCTGTGCACTCGTCACAGCAGCGGCTTGCCTCCTCAGCCGCCCGCACGAGACTTGTAGGCTAAGCTACATTAAAAAACACACACACACACACACCACACACAACATACACACACAGAGCTCCAACGAAAGTCGGTGTGTCGCTCGAGCTCGAGCCACTCTACCTAAGTAGCCTACAGTTACCTGGGAAATGCGTGGTCGCGTTGCCTCCTAGTCTCCAGCGCTCATCCCCGCCGCTGCTCTGGACCGACTGGGCTCGGAATGGGATCTGCTGAGAAAACATGGACCAGCCCCTCTAACACAGCACGGAGGAAACATCCCTCTTCTCCAGCGGGGAGGCAGGCAGCAGCCGGATGCTGCTCAGCGATAAGGTCATTTCACACTACCAACTCTAGCAGTCTATAGGTCTATATCTTGTCTTTAACTGGGCAGACTACTGGAATCAAATGATTATATAACAGACAGAGCCTGCTGTGATGACGGCACTATGGCTGTAATCAGAATGATTGATGCCAAGCTTTATATGAAGGCTTATTACTTGCGAAATAAAATGTGTGTATCAACTCCACACATCTCTTATTGTATTGTGTATTTGTGTGTATGCACAGTAGGCTTAATATGCATTCATATGCTAAATATTGTCTTTGAATTTTAAAAGGTTAAAAATGCAATATTATAGGCTATAATCTATTATAGATTTAGCTTATTATTATTCTACCCACCGAGACTTGTGTGGAGCTTAAACAATTAGTTGATTAAATCAATTAATCAGTAAAGCAATTTCTATTTTATTTTTTTAAGATTATCCATTTTAGGTCCCTTTTTGGGTCCAATTTTTTTGGGCCATTTTGGGTCCCAATTGATAGAAAAGCTGTAGACAGGAAGATAGGGAGAGAGGGGTTGGCACAGGTCAGATTTGAACCCTGGGCCGCCATGGAAAGGACTGAGCCCTGGCACATGGGGCGCACACTCCATCAGGTGAGCTCCCAGGGCACCGCAAAGCAATTAGAATTTTTAAGCAAAAAATCCAAAAGTTCTCTGGCTCCAGGTATAAATGAACTCCATATCTCCTAGAATGTCCTTCACAGGGTCTATGTTGCAGAATCAGGGCGTCGGACTGGAGGGGGGAGATGGGACTGAGTACCCAGGGCCCTCATGTGAGGAGTGCCCAAAAAAATGCTAGAATGAATAGCTGTGGATGCGGGGTGGGGCCTACAGAAAATTATTTCAGGAGGGCCCAGAAGGTTGTGCTACGCCCTATGCAGAACACAATCATAACATCATAATATATATTAAAAAAAGTTATTTACAGCAGTTAATCCAACTTTGGTCCACTTTTTTGTTTTGGTTCTCCCGTAAGGTTTGCCAAAACCTGCTTTACACCCTTCTGGCTCCAGGCCATCAGAGCTGAAAGCTGTACTCCCTTTCCACCTCTTAAAAAAGAACAGAGGACTCTAAAACCTCCATAATATTGACACAGATGTTGCATCCAACTGAATTCCCCTGAAAGTAAGGGAGGGAGGCTGGTAGGCTTCTGTCGGCCCTGGCTTGTGTATTCCCACAGTGACAATCATTTCAGCCTAGTATCCGACCATTGAAATACATATTGTCCCCTTTGCCCCCATGCAGCTGTTAATGTGTCCACTTGGCATTAGTTGCAACAATAATGATCATGTTTACACAAAGTCAGCTATGAATTACCTACTTGATGATTATCTCCTTTCCTGTAACAATGCTCCAGTTGTTGACTTTACATATCCTGTTGCCACTGACAAATGGAGAAAAACATCCATAATGACTAAATAGAGTCAATGAGACAGTGGTGTCTGAGTTTCCTTTGCCGCTTGTACTGGAACACAATATATTGTTTTTTTTTAGGTTTGACTTTGGACAACATGACATGTTGCAGAGAGGAACAATGGGGGTGATATGAGATACTGTAGCTGCTGTGATACAGTAGTTTGGGAGAAGGCATATCATTTGATTTGGCCTGTGTGACTTACTGGCATCTGCTCAGTATCACTGAAGGTCACCCTGTGCTCATAGAGTGCACGCCGCCTGAATACTGCCCAGCAACCAACTGTCTGGCTGTGTCTGTTTTCAATTGTGCCGTACATATGCAGCTCATATGCAATGCACTGAAATGTGGTGCAAAGACGATGATGTCACTGCTTCGTTTTGCCAGTTGCGGTTTGTGTCTGAGCGTTTCGGAGCTTGTGTGAGCAGCGCGGCCCGCTGTGGGCTACTGCAGTTGCCGCTCCCCAATTCCCCATAACCCTGGTTTAACATCTTGAATCTGTAGGTGTGTGTGTGCGTGTGTGTGTGTGTGTGTGTGTGTAGATGTGTGTGCATGTGTGTTTGTGTGTGTGTGTGTGTGTCTAGTCAGTGAGCAGTGGCGTCCCGGTAAAAACTTGAACGCAAATTCAGGAATCTTAAGAGTGACACACAGTGGTGGAATGTAAAGTGCATTTACTCCAGTAATGTACTTAAGTACAATTTGGAGGTATACTTGTATCTTGTACTTGAGTTGTTGTTTTTTTCATGCCACTTTCTACTTCTACTCCGCTACATTTCAGTGCATTCATTCCACTACATTCGTCTGACAGCTTTAGTTACTAGTTACTTTAGTTACTCCACTACATTTGTCTGACAGCTTTAGTTACTAGTTACTTTAGTTACTCCACTACATTCGTCTGACAGCTTTAGTTACTAGTTACTTTAGTTACTCCACTACATTCGTCTGACAGCTTTAGTTACTAGTTACTTTAGTTACTAGTTACTTTAGTTACTCCACTACATTCGTCTGACAACTTTAGTTACTAGTTACTTTAGTTACTAGTTACTTTAGTTACTCCACTACATTCGTCTGACAGCTTTAGTTACTAGTTACTTTAGTTACTAGTTACTTTAGTTACTCCACTACATTCGTCTGACAGCTTTAGTTACTAGTTACTTTAGTTACTAGTTACTTTAGTTACTCTACTACATTCTTCTGACAGCTTTAGTTACTAGTTACTTTAGTTACTAGTTACTTTAGTTACTCCACTACATTCGTCTGACAGCTTTAGTTACTAGTTACTTTAGTTACTAGTTACTTTAGTTACTCTACTACATTCTTCTGACAGCTTTAGTTGCTTTACAAATTAAGAGTTTTGGACATAAAACACTTGGTTTATGATGTTTTTTCTAGAAATTAAACTTCCTAACAATATAACATTGTACATAAAACTGATATTGGTATATTAAACAAATAACTGTTTTGACACTTTATATGACGTTTTGTTTCCAGTTTCTTAAATATGAAAGTACATTTGCTGATGGAACTTGCTAGTGATGTTGATGTCCCTTCTTGTTGACATTTGAAGTATTTTCAAACAAAACTGCAGACATAAAATAGTCCAGCCCATAACCTCTCATAAAACCTTGTCATTTTTACACTTAGTGGTTTTTTGGTAGAGATTAACAAGATACAACTGTTTATTAGTGCAGCTTTAGGATTTTGTCACCTTCAAAAAAGTTAGCTGTTTCCAGTCTTTCTGCTAAGCTAACCGTCCCTTAACTGTAGTTTCATATTCAATCAACCAACCAACCAACCAACCAACCAACCAACCAACCAACCAACCAACCAATCAATCAATCAACCAACCAATCAATCAATCAACCAACCAATCAATCAATCAATCATTCACTCAATTAATCAATCACATCATTTCACATAAGGTACAATTCCAGTGAAATGTAATCTTGCCAGTTCCCTCAAATTGTGCATTATAAAGAGTTTAAATTAGAACCGGACAACATATCAATATTACATCAATATTGTGATATGAGACTAGATATCTTCTTAGATTTGAGATATTGTAGTATCGTAATATGTGTTGGCTTTTCCTGGTTTTAAAGGCTGCATTACAGTAAAGTGATGTAATTTTATTACCAGATTGTTGTAACTGTTCTATTATTTGCCTTTACCCACTCAGTCATTAAATCCACATTACTGATAATTATTTATCAAAAATCTCATTGTGTAAATAATTTGTTAAAAGCACCAATAGTCAACACTACAATACCGTTGTGGTATCTATATCGAGGTATTTTGTCAAAAATATTGTGGTATTTGATTTTCTCCATATCGCCGAGCCCTAATTTAAATAGCATAATAAATATATGTGTGTGATCCTAGTGGCCTGAGGGTAGAAGCTCCTCCTGAGCCTCTAAGTGCTGGCCTGGTGTATCCGGTACTGGGGAAAAAACTGTTACCTGTTTGGATCTTTATTGATTCTCCTAGTCTTATTCTGGGAGCACCTGTTGTACAGTAGAAATGGAAAATAAAACAGAGGACATTAAACGGAGGATTTGGGAATTTTTCACTCTGGACCCTATTTCACCATGCATTTGTGTCTAAGAGACTAATGTGACAAAAAGGATTTTAATTGGTCCAATATTAAGCGAGAACACTTTAACTGGCAGACGCAAACCGGTTTGCAATGTTACGCTGTAGGGCCAGCGCACACCTGTGTACAGGTGGGGGGGGGGGGGGGGGGTTCCCACCGACAGTCTCAGATTGTCAGTGTCTTAAAACGTTATTGGAAGATGGTGAGGGGTTTCTTTTTTTATTTAAAGGTTGTTTTTTGGGGGCTTTTTCATATATTTGACAGTGGATGAGTGGGGAGAGATGGGTCCTGGGGAGGGTGTTTTGAAGTACAAGAAGTGTTGCTTTGTGTTTTTTAAAAGATTGTGAATTGGGATTTTACGAATTGGGCCTACAAAATGTCAAGCTACACTTTGCGCAGCTTTGATAGATGTTATCTTTCAAATACGGACAAGTTGAAGTTGAGACTGGTTTTGCTATAGCTACAAATGGATCATAACTTCGGTCCATACACTGAGCCATGCAGACCAGGTGGTCTGGGGATGACTACTGCTAGCCAAAGAAGAGAAGAAGTCCTATTCCACTTTACATTCTCCTAAAGAAAAATGCTGTTCCTAGAGTGGAGTTCTGCAGATAGAGCAGAAGTAAGCTAATGCTATTAGCTGAAGTTGCTGTGTTGACCTGGCATCGGTAAGTTACACAGGAAAGCATGGCAGGATTAAAGGCAACTTAGAGGGGCATTTTTACAAAATGTAGTGAGAAACAATCTGAGCCTGTCAGTGGCAAAGCAGCACTTTTAGTGGTCGTACATTAACGGTGCACATTTACTCCTATAGCAGAGATCTTCAACAGAGGGTCCGGGGCCACTAGGGGAGTTACTGCAAGGGGGGCCACAAAATTATTTTTTTAAAGTTTTTCATTACAGAAAAATACTTACATTACCTTATACAGGTGCGTCGGAGGGGGAGAAGTAAGTCAAAATCTGCAGAGAAACTCCTGCACACTGTCTAACTTGCAAAAAATACACTGAATAGCAGGCAACGTTTCGGTGCCACACCATCATCGGGTGAATGAAGGGAGTTTCTTTGCAACTTTTGAAAGTTTTTTCAAAAATGTAAATGTCTTAACATGAATCCAAAAAATCCTTAGTAAATATGAATCAGCATATTTGTGAAAAAATTAAACACATTGATGATAGGCTTAATGGAATATAGGTAAGGTTGCCATCCACAGATACAGTTCATCCTAAAAATTAAAATATGTTTAAATTTCAAACATGATTTATAAAATAATGCCAACAATAATTTAATAGCTTAGTATTTTATATGAAGTAAAAAGGCATGTATAAAGGCTTTAGGCTGCTCGCATGTTATTGAAGTTGCACTTTATTATGCTAATGTTATACGATATGTGCAGGGGGTCCCTGCTCCATCTCTCTCTCAGTTAAGCGGTCCTTGGCTTATAAAACGTGGGACATCCCTGCCCTGTAGGGTTACATTGCAGCCCGGTTACAGCCGGTCAAAGATTTTTGTTCACATTAGTCACTTACACAAAAATGCATGTAAAAATATGGCCCAGGTTGAAAAACACAAAAATATCCCTTTAACTCAGTCCACTCAACTGTAAGGACAGCCCTGTCTGAACAGACAGACGCTATCATTACGTCCAATCAGTGTACATGGTGTATTCCATAAGTTACCTCTACTGAGGTGGGCTCACATCGAAAGTGGCCGTGGAGAAAGGCCTGCTACAGAAGCTTTCCTAATCCTAATGTAGCGGGTGCAGCCACCTTTTAAAGCTTGGCATGGGCCGGACAGATTACCATCAGGGGGCTACAGTGCCACCTGGCAAACACAAGCCTTTCTGTGATCGGTCTAATTTACGGCCACCGGTTATCCAGAAGCAGGCTCGCAGGCTCTTATCTCAGCATTTGTTTTTAGTTTTCTACTGACAAATAACTGATAAGAATTTAACCTTTCTTCTTGGCAACAAAAAAGAAAACGGGCCTGGCCATTTTTGTAGGGGTATATAACCACTTCCAGACGGATTCTATTTAACGTCACCTTGATGGCTCGCTCTCAAAGAGAATTGCCAAAGAATGATTTTATGCTGCTTCTAGTCTATCTAGCTGATTTCAAAAGTTGAATGCTTTTTTTTTTTTCACACAGAAAGAATGTGCTAAACTTGGCTCGGCTATAATAACTGCACATTTGTGGGCCTTGTGGACCAAAATTGTCCATTTCCCATCAGAATCCATCTGCAGACCTATAATTAGGATTATTTTAGAACGCCAAAGTATCCAGTGGTCACTTCATCCTCTGAATCTATCTCACGGAGCCACAGGAGCTGCCCCGAACCCAAACAATTGCACCACAGTGTAACACAAACACAAAACTGATTCTGTGTTACATTCCTCAATACATCATCACCGTCTCCAATGAAATTGTGATTCAACAGCAGGGAACCATTGTCAACATTTGGCGGTGTTGTTGGACTGCGACTATGGACATGTGCTCCTTGTTTTCCACTCAAAACACTGCTGTCTGTAACAAAATGTCTGGATACCAAAGTCATTTGAAAACAAAATCTGTTGCTCAGCCATCACATGCCACGAGATGATTACTCTTCAAATACACTCAGAAGGAGTGAGCTCACTATATCATATCCCAACACTGGTTACCTAATCAACTCAGATTCTTTCATTTTCCTTGGCTGTGATCCCATAGCAACTGGTTAGCTAAAACAGCAGAGAGAAATTCGGGGGGAAAAGTAGTCTATATCCGCCGGATGTCCCTTATTCTCGGCAGGATGTCCCTCACCTTCCTCTTTCTTTGTTTTGTCATTCTAAACGCCGGTGGATGTATGAGGACTACGGTTAACTCCTCAGATCTCTGCAGGGTAACTCCAGACAACTAGCTGGACTATCTGTCCAATCTGAGATTTCTGTTGCACGACTAAAACAACTTTTGAACGTACACGTTCCACCAAAACAAGTTGCTTCCCGAGCCCAAGACGATTGTGATTGGTTTAAAGAGATGCCATTAAACCAGAGCACGTTTTCCTCCCATCCATGAATGCACAATGTTTTGGAGGAAGGTGAGGAAGGCAATGCAAGACTAGGGAGAAAGCAATGATATTCAAGGCATAAACAATTCAATTCAATTCAATTTTCAATTCAATTTTATTTATAGTATCAATTCATAACAAGAGTTATCTCAAGACACTTTACAGATAGACCACACTCCAGAATTTACAAGGACCCAACAGTTCTAATAGTTTCCTCCAGAGCAAGCAACACTGCGACAGTGGCGAGGAAAAACTTCCTTTTAGGCAGAAACCTCGGTCAGACCCAGGCTCTTGGTAGGCGGTGTCTGACGGGCCGGTTGGGGTTAGAATGAAGAGTGGCAATAAAAATAGAAAAAATTAGTAGTTTGTAGAAGTTCTTTGTAGTAGTTCATGGCATAGCAGGACGCTGTGCGGCATTACAAGGCACAGCAGAACGTAGCAGGACGTAGCAGGACGTTGCAGGACGTTGCAGGACGTAGCAGGGCACCGCAGTGTAGCAGTTGAACATGGCATCACAGAACGTAAACAGACACATGCAGTCCCATATTCACCCACACAGAAGTACTGAATCTTCTCAAAGAGGATTTTAAGGCCTCTTCCCTACATGACACAACTTTGATCAAACCAGCTCCACACCAACTGAGCAAATCCCTAAACAGCTGGGGTTTGAAGGAGTAAAGTGCCCACCGTAACTGAGGACAGATGTGGAGAGGGCCAGACTGTATGAGGTCTGCACCTCCCTACTGATATCACACCACCCACAAGCATCTGCTCAGGAGATCTGAAGGCCCGACCAGGGATTTTTTGTGTGTTTCGGTCCAGCCGTGGATTGTGGTTATTGTTGTAAGGTAAGAGATCTGTGGGGAAGAGGGCATGCAGGCCACTCGCAACACATGAGGATCATGTAAAGCCCCTCACCTCCGAACCCGTGGTGTGAACAGCTGTCTCATGTTGATGCAGAGATGAACTTTGATCCACCTTGATCTGGATTCATGCACACAACTGAGTCGCTTATGGAAATTTCCGGATGTTCATCTCTCTGCGTTTAGGATCTACCTGTTTGGATGTAATATTCTCCCACCAGGGGCCAAGGGGCAAAAAGTGAGTTGTGGGTCCCTATACATTTCAGTGTTGTTTAACACAAAAAGTAAAAGTATGGTATTATTGCCCTTCAATGATTTTTTTTGTGAGGACTCTTGTTGTGTTTATTGTGATATTTTTTCTCTATTTATCTTTTAATGGAGAAGGTACCAGCGGGTTTTGGAAATAAGACTTAATATGAACATCATTTCATGTGTGGATTTAGTATACAGATCATCATCATATCATCAATCTACTATATATCGATCTGGTATGATATGTAAATTGTAGTCTAGTATAGTATATTTGTATACAGTGTATATATATATAAACATACAGTATATACACTGTATATATACAGTATATATATATTATGGTTACTATAGGAGGGTTGAATTGAATTTCAAACTATATCTATAGTAATGGATATGTGAATGAATGTTATGTATCTATACCTGATTTCATGTGGAAGTTGATCGTTGATTGGTGCACAAAAAACAGTCCCCTCATACAAAAGATGGCTATTCTGAATGGAACACCAATTGCCTGAAGATAGTCTAGTCTATTTATATATTTATTGCGAGTTAGACAGTGTGCAGCTTTGCTTTTTGTCCCACCTGTCCCCCTTGGACGCACCTGTCTAAGATGTGCAAATAACTTTGTTGACTACTGCGATAAAGATATTACTCGCTATAAATAAACAGATACTGAAGTGTACAAAGTTTTGCACTTCTGCAGCTTTCAGCATTCTGCTAAAATACACAACAAATGTTTTGTTGAATTTAAAAGAAATGACAGGAAATCCTTACCCACATTCTTTTTTGAACAAATTGAACATTGATTTGAAAAAAGTAAAAGGCACCACTAAAAAGAAATTACATTATACAGAAATCGGCCAGCCAGCCATCAGAGCAGTCTTATGGGTGAAATTTTTCTATCTGAAGAAAAGCTGAATGTACAGTACTGTAGCTGCATTTCTGCTTCTGTGGTTGGAGAAAGTTATATGTCAAAAATGCAAGGTACTGGATATCACTAAAAGCTGTAAATAACATTTGTTTTTTTGTTCCATCAATAAGCTTTCTGTTAATGGATAGAGCACGGCTTGGAAAAAAAGAAGGACTGCAGTGCACTGAGGAAGCAGTTTGCATCAATACAATCCTTGTAGTTGCTTGTTTCAGTGGATTGCAGATATTTAGTCAAGGACTGCAAAATAGTGAGCCATCTGGCTATGGACCTCATCAGCCTCTCCTTTCTGCTTTACCAAGATTCCATTTAATCTGCTTAAGCTGCTTGTTTTAGAAGTCGTGAAATAATTGGGAGGAGAATAACCAATTAAGTAATGATACACCCATTCTCTCCTCGCATTATGGTACATTAAATTAATCCACTCCCCATTCTGCTGTTGCCAGCCTAAGAGTAGCATGCAAGGTCACTAGACCCTACTTGTTTTCATTACATTTAAGCCCTTTCCTGAGGCATGGGCGTAAATTTCATCTAACAGATGGGGGGGGGGACAATAAACATAAAATTTCTTAAGAGCAAATATATAAAGGGACACTAATTCAGCCACAATTGTACTAGTTGATGATATGTGTAGTTGTAGAACTCCAGTAAGTAGGCTGGTAAAGCTATTTTATTCACTTTAAACACCGGATGAAGTGATTCTTTTCTCTAGTACAGGTGATGCTGAACTGAGAACCGAGCCTTCGAGAAAGCTAGCTAGCTAACTAGCCAGCCAGCCGGCCACTAAATTAAGCACAGCGCTCTTGCCAGATGAGTGACAACTTTGATAAGCTTGTTTACGGTAAATCGTGGAAGCATGGTGGGTGGTATAGCAAGCTAACATTAATAACTATCCATTAAGCTATCAGACAAGCTAAGTAACTTTATAACGGCTAACACAGTGGACTTTTGCCATGACTAATTTATTAATGACTCAGCATCACCTGTAGTAGAGAAAAAAATCCCTTTATCTGATGTTTGCCAGCCTTACTGACACAACTCATTCCCTCCCGCAAAATTACGAATCCCACTATGACCACGCCAAGACCCGTCGGCGTTTGGTTGGGGTTAGGCATTTGACCTCGAGTGGTTAAGGTTAGGATAGCCGATTGGAGAGCCTGGCCAATAGTAGCTATTGAATAGCGGGTCTTGGCGTGGCCATAGTGGGAAAAAAAATATTGCTTCCCTCCCACGAGTCCCACCGGACTTCTGATACCTGTAACGTAAAGAGAGAAAACCAATCAGTGGACTAAACCACTGCGAGGCATAGGAGGGGGGGGAGCCATGTATCTAAACTTAAAACACATTTTGTTGCCCCATGTGCATGTTTATTGTTTAACTACTTACACAATTATTTGAAGTCAATATTATTTACAACTACACAGTATGGCTTAAATATTTTAAAGGGAGGACAACCCTCAGACGGGGTGGGTCCTGACCCCCTCCCCCTCCCCCCACAACACGTTTGATCAAACTTGTATCCCACAGAGAACTACGTGCCCTCTGCGACTTCTTCCCTTGTTTAAATGCAGAAGTATGTCTTTATGTTCTGAATTATATAAGATATAGATGCTCCGTGAAGGCAGGACATGAGATGCCCGTGGGTGAGATATTTGACCTCTGTTTGGTATATGAGTCATACAGATAAGTGCTTTCATGCGGACATCATGGCTAATTTGATATGTCCGCATCAGGGCTGCTCATGCCAGAGATGACATCAGTACACTTTGCAGAGGGCCAAAGCATGAGAAACTCGGTGTGACTGATGGCTGTCGTCCTCTGTGCTTTTACAGATGAAATATCGCAGGGGTAATAGCAGAGTCATGGTGATCCAATGCACATTACTGTCTGCAGCAAGGATACTGAATCCCACTGCACAGTCCTTCATAAATCAATACGCTTAATTAATTTTGCCACACATAGCATTTGGATGATAAATCTACTCAGGAGTATGTGCACTTGCATGGATCACTCTTTCGGAAAAACGATTGCCAGACTTGGTAGACAACTAAGTTAATCAATCTGTGTGTTTTGCCATCCCAGTGTGTTGTTTGCACTCCTCCTTGCTCCCTCTAAGTATCACTGGGCTGTCATATGGCAAAAACACACAATCCCAGTAACAGTAACACACACACACAAACACACACACCCGTCTCTCATGGGATCTGACTAGAGTGCAGCAGACATACAGCCTAGTGAGCCAGACATGGAAAAGAGAGGGAAGGAGAATGGAAGAGTGCCAGAGGGAAAATACAGGCTTATCGTGTAGACAGCCCAGTGTTTCCAATCTGCAAAAAGTTTTATAAGTTAGCAGTAATGTGTAATTACACCACAGCTAGCCTAATTACCAGCCTGACAATGCAGAGTGCATTACTTCAGGGCCAAGTGGTGGATGATGTCGAGGTGGCGGGATGAGAGCTAAAGAGGTTTAAAAGGTCTTGTTCACCCACATTACAAAAAAAACTCACTTTTTTCTCACTTAACGCTTGTGGTGTCTGGCCACACAGACGACTTTTTGTTTAGTTAGTTTCTATTTTATTATTGTATAAAGAGTTTTCCAGGATAATCGTTTTCATTGGAACCATTACACACTCTATACATGTAAACATGGTTTGAGTGTTCTGGAGTGACTGACGCATTGCTGTAAAACCTTTGAAAATGTAATTCTTTTATGAGTCCAGCCCTTCAAACCAAACTCCATTCATCTTTTTTAATGATTTAGACAGCCAATGTCCTAAAATCACCCAGGCTAGCAGCTGTCCCACTAGCAAACACAATCTCTCAAAACATTTTTCATTCATCTGTCTTTCTGGAAAACTGTCCATATTCTAAGATAGGTTAGAAACTAACACAGCACTTGCTCCAAGAAAGTTCCAACCCTTCATGGTTTTGGCAAAAAACTGTTAATGTGTTAGCAGTATGTCATCATAACTGTTGGTTTCTCCCTCATTTTTCCTCATGATAGATAGATAGATAGATAGATAGATAGATAGATAGATAGATAGATAGATAGATAGATAGATAGATAGATAGATAGATAGATAGATAGATAGATAGATAGAA
This sequence comes from Etheostoma spectabile, assembly GCF_008692095.1. Lineage (NCBI taxonomy): Eukaryota > Metazoa > Chordata > Actinopteri > Perciformes > Percidae > Etheostoma > Etheostoma spectabile. The sequence goes on from NW_022603019.1 coordinate 28,310, forward strand.
ACTTATTTTGATCTATCTATCTATCAGTAATTAAATAGATAGACACCATAGTACAAAACAAGCTACATACTGTACACTCCTTTCTAATGTCATCTTTTGTGTCCAACATTTAAACGGTTTGGCCCTCTTGGTTCTGCTGTCGTCGCAGGCATGTCTGAATTCGCCTCTTCTGTAGAGCTGGTGACATTGAATCCTCCCAATTCTCAAAGGCTCGTAAATGCATGACATGTGAGAGAGAACAACAATAACATTTGTTTTTTTTTTAAGTTAACATCCTCAGGCTGTGTGACTGTTATTGGTTATTGGTACTGAGCGAGGTTATGTTGGATTTTTGTCATTTGCATTAAATGTCACTCTGATTTTGAATTAGTTAGACTCTCTGTTAGGGTAAAGGTGGTCTTGCAGGGCCAGAAGGTCTGGCCAGTCCACACAGCATTCTGGGACGGGGAAAAAAAACATTCTCTGGTTTATTGGCATTTCTTTAAACCAATCACAATCATCACCGGACGGAGCAACGACGCTTCTGGAACACAGCCTTGGGAAGGAACATGTGTACGTTCAAAAGTTGTTTTAGTCGTCAACAAAGAACTCAGATTGGACAGATAGTAAATCTGGGCTGGATGGATTGGATATATATATACATACATACATACATACATACATACATACATACATACATACATACATACATACATAGATACTAGGGCAGTGTCTCTCAAATAGGGGTACATTTACGCCTATGGGTACTTTGGAGGACTGCTGGGCGTACGTGAGAATTTTTTTCGATAAATATGTCATACAAATACATCCAATACATATTTTTGATCTACCGGTCAGTTTTCGCTCCTACCCTCACCTATGGTCATGAAGGTTGGGTCATGACCAAAAGAACGAGATCCAGGGTACAAGCGGCCAAAATGGGTTTCTTCAGGAGGGTGGCTGGCGTCTCCCTTAGAGATAGGGCGAGAAGCTCAGTCATCCGAGAGGAGCTCGGAGTAGAGCCGCTGCTCCTTCACGTCAGAGAGGGCAGAGGTGGTTGGGGCATCTGGTAAGGATGCCTCCTGAGCGCCTGACAAGGGAGGTGTTCCAGCCACGTCCAACTGGGAGGAGGCCTCGGGGAAGACCCAGGACTAGGTGGAGGGATTATGTCTCTAACCTGGTCTGGGAACGCCTCGGGATCCCTCAGTCGGAGTTGGTTAATGTGGGTCTGGAAAGGGAAGTTTTGGGTCCCCTGCTGGAGCTCGTTCCACCGCGGATCAGCGGATAAAGATGGATGGATGTCATACATAATGCACGCCAGCTCGGCTGCGGCTACTGTAAAAAGGCCTTTAGGAGTTGGATGTATTAAACATTTAGTGGCACTAATTTCTCCTGTCAAACCTCATACGTTGGAAGACAATGTAGAATTCAATTTTTTAATGTTTTTCTCTCTCACTTGTCTTATTATTTTTTCTGTTTTTTGTTCTATATGATATTGTGAAATTTTTAAATAATCAAGGTGGAGGCTTCAAATAAGCCCATTGGGGTTTTTTCCTCTCCCTGCACTGTATTTGTTTGTTATCTTTGTCACTCTGTTAATTCTAAATTGTACAAATAAACCTAAACTGTGATAGAAATATGATTCAAATCAATTTTTTCATAGTGTCAAATCACAACAGAAGTTATCTCAGGACACTTTACAGCTAGAGTACGTCCAGACCACATTCTATAATATACACAGACCTAACAATTTCCCGCATAAGCAAGCATTTTGATGTGACAGTGGCAAATATAAAATATAATATAATTTATAAATATGAAATTTATGTTTCTTGTTAATTTGAGGAACGTCAGAGTCATCCTCATCGCTCCCTACAGATCTGATGCTTTTGTCTCACATGCTTAATATACGTCAAGATTCATTACTTGATTTATTTATTTACTTTGACTTTCAGACCATTGAGTACATGTTTGAGGGCTGGATTTGTAGTCATTTTATTTTTTATTATTTTCTTTCTTTTTTTTACTTTTAGAACAAACTAGTTTTTCCCTTTGGCTCTCTGTTTGGGTGGAGGCAGAAATCTCAGCAACAGATAAACCTGCAAAAATGAACAAGACAACAACACAAATGATTTGCAAGGCTAGGTGGCATCAAAAGTAAGCAAAATGGCAGCCTTAATGTAGATTCCAATAGTTTCTGTTATAACAGAATCATGGATGGAATCGTGAAAATTGAGATTTAAAAACAGATTTCATAGGGCCTCACATTAGGTCAGTGGCTTAGGCCCAGTGGGGGACAACTTAGCCCCGTTGGGCCACCAGACTTGGAGTACACTGGGGGAAACACTGTTTATCATTTTAGTTAACCAACCTCTTTTAAAGCTGATGATGTGAGTTGCAGCAGGATGATGCTGTGACCAATATCAGGCAGCCATCTCTACCCATCAAGCCCCAGTTCGCCTTCCTCCACCGACTAAGACCACACCACCCAGCTGGGGGGTGATGATAAGCATTGTGAGTCACTGATATGAGGTGAGATAACTCACATCTGGAGCCACAAACAGGGTCCAGCTTTTACTGGAGTCACTAGGCAGAGAATGGGGACAGAAAATCCTCAGTTGAGTCAGCTGTAAATCTCATACTCACTCTGAGAAAAACCTCTCCATCTGGTCGACTACACTGGGCCCTCTCCTTATTCATTGTTCAGTGGGTGAGCTGAGCACGGGTTCAGTTAACAAGCGGCTGGAAGGGAACATTGAAACTGACCAAAACCACAGGATTGCACAATTTATGTAAAGTCGTTCCTATCAAAACTAAAATGGAATTCCAAAATAGCAAAGGGTGATGATACCATGTTTATTTAACTAAAACCTGCTTTAACTTGTTATCGTGCCGGTGAATTTCAGCAGATGGTACACGTATGTGCAAAACTTAGTCTTAAGTGTGACATACTGTAGAGTCTCCATTATCACTTACACACACACACACTTCAGCATACACTCATACACACGGAAGGACATCCATCCTTCCCAGAAGAGACATAGCAGTATGATTCGCTCTGTGGGGGCCAACAGGCGTGAGAGATGGAAGAGCAACAGCGGTTGATGGAGTGCGCACACACACACACACACACACACACACACGCACAGATATTAGACATGGTTGGGATTCCTTTAGCAGTTTCCCTCCTTCTCTCGACATGTTGCTCAAGGATAAGGAACTCTCTTCCTCCACCCTGAGGACTCACAGCGGTCACTGTTCGCTTTCCACGAAACCATTCCAGTGACTAATTATAGCGTCAGCCTATCTGCACCCAATTCCTACTCCCAGCTGTTCAGCATACTCCCTGGGCTTTGCCTTCTATAGCAAAGAAAATGTAACTTTCTAGGATGCAAGAAACTAGGCAAAACTCATATTTCTTACTTACTTCTAACTTTATTTTAATGGATGGGTTATGCAGGAGAGGAGTGGGAGCCGATGGCATGAGAAGCACTTTCGATAAAGTAACATAAGTCCCATTGCACTTAAAAAGGCTTACCTGCATGTTCTGCTCTAAGGAATATTATTTTGAGTGCCTGGTATGATTTAGAAATTTAAGAGAAACGGACCAAAAGATAGAAAAATAGAAGAGAAGACAAATAAATAAGCAGAAAAAACTGGGAGGTAGAGCACGGATAAGTGGGAGAGGTGTGTCCTGAGTGTATCAAAACAAAACCACTGGCCTTTATGTAAGCTCAATTGAACATTAAATCATTTTGGGCGAGGGAAATATGACACAGTGTTATTTTTGCAGAGCTCCTAAGCAAGCGCTCTGGAGAGGTGAAGACTGAGCGTAGAAGTTGAGCCAAGCGGACTAAAAGCGTTTGTTGTTTTTTAGCATGTTGATCCTGGGTGGAATCTAAGCTCTCTGTGCTGTTCCGTGCAACGCTGTAGGTCTGCGGCGAGGAGTCGCTCAAGGATGAAGTTAAAGGCCCAATCCGCAACTCTCAAAAGGCCCGTGCATGCTTCCTAATTTTTGTTGCGCCCCTGCACGGTGTGGGACAGAGCTGGGAAGGGTGTCATCTGTGTCAGATTTTTTTAAGACATGCATCTGGATGACTGCTCCTCTCCAGCTGTTTGTGTAGGTGTAAATAAGGTAACGGGGGACAGCACAAAGCCCGGGGACTAAACCTGGATGCTCCATTGTGATGTGCCGACCCACCCGATTTGGTCTGCTACCAATCAACAACGTGTGGACCTCCTACAGCTGCATACGCACACATCCCTCAACACGTTCCACAGGCTTCCAGCAACTTCTTTATTAACATTATCAGCAATTGCGCAGTTCACTGTGAGTCCATCGAAGCAGACTGGAAGCAGCACACAGGGTCAAACACAGTGCATCACCACTGAATCATTCTTCCAGAGTTTACTCTGAGCCATAAGACCAAGGCTACGGAATACAGATGTAGCGCTAGTGAATTACTGCTGCCTGAACTGCTCCCACCTCAAGGTGAACTGTACAGCTTTACAATATACTGTACAGGCACTTGAGTCGCCTAGTGTACTCATTCTAATCACCATGATATTCTTAACAGCACCGTAATGTCCGAGGTCAATAATTTAGCACATTGATGCGATAATTAGCACACAAAGTCCAAGTCAACACACTTCACATGACCACCATTAATAAAAAATTAGCCTAAAGCATTAAAAGGGATGCGGTGCTTTCATTAGTATGGAAATGTATGCATCTAGGTGCTTCAGAATCTAATCAGTGCATGGGCTCTGTATGTGGAACATGTACTGCGGGAATCACATGCCTAACATGTATTGTTCTTCAACAAGCACACACACACACCGGGATTACACAATGTACCACGGTGGAGAGACAGAACGAGAGAAGAGGATGGGATGATTGCAACAGGACAAATGCACAACTTCAATGACTTCCAGTGCAGTACAGTCCCTGTGTATCAGCTGTATCTACATCCTGTTGTCTATGACTATAACCAGTGGTGAAATGTTAACAAAATACATTTTCTCAAATGTTGTACTACAGTACTAATTTTTAATTAAAGTACTTGTACTTTACTTGAGTCTTTTCTTTTCATGCCACTTTCTACTTCTACTCTGCTACATCTCAGAGAGAAACATACTTTTTACTCCACTGCATTCATCTGACAGCTTTAGTTACTTTACACATTAAGATGTTTGCACACAAAACACATGTAGTTTATAAAATACAAGGTTTTAATATACATCTACAAAACAATGAAATTCTAGCTGAGATAATTTTGCCCAATAAGAACCTTAGTTGATTGACACAACTGTTTTCAACCCCAACCGGCCCCGTCAGACACCGCCTACCAAGAGCCTGGGTCTGTCTGAGGTTTCTTCCTAAAAGGGAGTTTTTCCTCACCACTGTCACACTAAATGCTCGCTCTTGGAGGAATTACTAGAATTGTTATGTCCTTGTAAATTATAGAGTGTGGTCTAGACCTACTCTATCTGTAAAGTGTCTTGAGACAACTCTTTTTATGAATTGATACTACAAATAAAATTGAATTGAATTGTTTTGATTGTTTCCAGTTTCTAAAATGTGAGGGTTTGTCTGCATTTAGTACTTTTACTTCTAAAATTTTCAATGCAGGACTTTCACTTGTCACAGAGTATTTGTAAAGTGTGTAGTTCTACTTGAGGAATCTGAATACTGTCTCTCCTAAATCTGAAAGATCTGAATACTCCTCCACCACTGACTATAACTGCACAACAGGGCTGGCATTAGAATTATGGGGGCACTTAACAGGATTTGGTTTTGGGCCCCACCCTCATTGTAATCAATGGCGGAGCAAAGGGGTGGCTGCTGGGGCTCCAGCCCCGCATGTTTTCTCAAAAGCCTCTCTGACTGGATCAGCAAATCAACGGAGCATAAGTTCTATTTTTGGGAAATATTGTCAATCATTCTCTAAAAATAGGTTTAAGTAATGCTGTTTATGCCAAACTCCTACCCTACCCACGTTATGTAACTTAAAAATATAGTAAATAAGACAAATGTTGGCCTATGTTTAGGTGGCAGAAGTGAAAAGTAGTCATCTTCAACATTTTGTTGTGTTTTGGTTTCAGAAAGAAGAAGATATGACACAACCAAAACCACATAACAAAGGCAACCATATGGCAAAGAACATACATTTATTACAATTAACCAATAACACAAAGTCTGTGCTTGTACTGGCTGAAGTCAGCATCTCCTCTACTGACAAGCTTGAGCACCTGTAAATTACAGATAACATTTGTGTTTTCCAGCTGCGTCATGATTCAAACTGGCTGAACCAGATATCCTTTGGATGGGAGAAAAAACATGCTCTGGTTTATAAATCACAATCGTCTTGGGAGGCGCTAAGAGGCGGATGGAGCAACGGTGCCTCTTACTTTGGTGAACATGGGTACATTCAAAGGTTGTTTTAGTGGTGAACCAGAAAAATCCGATTGGACAGAGAGTCTAGCTAGCTGTCTGGATTTACCCTGCAGAGATCTGAGGAGCAGTTAACCACAGTCCTTCCCAGAAGTGGAAAGTCATGTTTATAGACAAGGCACAATGTCACCGAACACAGCCCTGGAACTGGCTGCAAGCGAGCAATACAAAGACAGACCAAGAGATGTGCTGCCCAGAGAGGTAAGCAAGACAGAGAGACTAGAGAGAGCTCTACTGCAAGCTAGGACATCAACTTAAAAGGGGCTGTACATGGCCACAGGAGCCCTAAGCAGCCGCTTAGTTTCGCTTATGTGTCAGGCAGGCTCTGCTTCATCACAAATAATCCTTCCAACTTTTTAGGAGCAATCTCTTCTGTCTAAAAAACATCTCCACCGTTTGACCCTCCCTGTCAAACAGGCACACATTCCTGGTGGATTACACTTTATTCCTACTGTTTAGCAGTAGGAATAAACTATTTACATATTTACAACTATTTACATATAAAATAGCTTTTTTACACATTATGCAAAAATTAGTTAAGTATTAATAACAATTAATTTTGCACTGTAAGGAAATTAAATTGTTAAGAAATAAATATCCATCCATCCATCTTCATCCGCTTATCCGGTATCGGGTCGCGGGGCAGCAGTTCCAGCAGGGGACCCCAAACTTCCCTTTCCAGACCCACATCAACCAGCTCCGACTGGGGGATCCCGAGGCATTCCCAGGCCAGGTTGGAGACATAATCCCTCCACCTAGTCCTAGGTCTTCCCCGGGCCTCCTCCCAGCTGGACGTGCCTGGAACACCTCTCCCTAGGGAGGCGCCCAGGAGGCATCCTTACCAGATGCCCGAACCACCTCAACTGGCTCCTTTCGACGTGAAGGAGCAGCGGCTCTACTCCGAGCTCCTCTTGGATGACTGAGCTTCTCACCCTATCTCTAATGGAGACGCCAGCCACCCTCCTGAGAAACCCCTTTCGGCCGCTTGTACCCTGGATCTCGTTCTTTCGGTCATGACCCAGCCTTCATGACCATAGGTGAGGTAGGAACCAACACTGACCGGTAGATCGAAAACTTTGCCTTCTGGCTCAGCTCCCTTCACAGAGTACGGTCTAGACCTGCTCTTTTATGAAAAGCACAATGAGATAACTGATGTTGTGATTTAGCGTTATATAAATAAATTGAACTGAATTGAATTTTTGTCACAACGGTGCGATAAATGGATGTAATACCGCACCCGCTGCTCCGATTCTCCGACCAATCTCACGCTCCATGGTCCCCTCACTCGCAAACAAGACCCCAAGGTATCTAAATAATAAATGAATAAATAAATAAAATATTGCACAGTAATGAAAGGAAATGGTTAATTATTAAATATTGCACTGTATGAAAAATTCAAAAAATGAAAAATTCCTGCTCAAAACCAGAATTCCATGGGGCCGCTCTGCTTCTGTCAGTGGGAAAATAGTAAATCAATGGGCAGGCTGCTCTTGGCCCTCAAACTTTAAAACAGTCTCTGGCGTCAAGCGTAACAACTTGGGTCCCTGCTCATGTTGGCGTTGAGGGGAATGAGACAGCAGAGTTGACATTAAGGATGATGAAACACTGAAAGTTCCCTTTGGAAAAGGAGAGGCCAAATCATTGATTAGCAAAGCAGTGGGTGACGTATGACAGAAGAAGTGGGACACAGACACCAAAGGGAGACACTATTACAGCATACAGAAATCAATTAAGGTAGAAGGTTTCAAAGGGAAATGTAGAAGAGATTAAGTTTTTTTTTCAAGATTAAGGTTTGGACATACATACTGGCTTAAAATCAATGTGTCGTTTAATGTTAAAATGTATGTCTGATAAATGGGAGGTTTGTAATGTTCCTGAAAATGTCAAGCATGTCCTCCTGAAGTGTAGTAAATATGATTCAGAGAGGACATCTTACGTGACAAGATATATGAATTGGGACGGGGATGGAATTTAGAAGGGATTTTATGGATGGGTGAGGACTGCAGGGAGTGCTGTAAAGCTCTCTTTAGGTTTTTTATGTCTACAGGATTAGATTGTAACATATACTTGTTTTAAAAAAAAAAAATTTAATTATTATTATTGTTTTTGACCTGTAACCTGAAGTTACAGAAAAAGTAAAACTCCACCGGAGTGTGTAGTATCAACTACGTGACAAACAAGGACAGGGCTCACTATTGCAAGTGATAATAACTGTTGACGTAGTGTAATATGGGCGAAACATGCAGATTAAAGAGCTGTGTTATGTTAATTTTCTATAAATATAATACATTTTCTCATAAATCAACATTTACTTTTTGGCCCGTGGCCTTTCATCCAGATACATTTTTGTCCCTTCTTATGAATGAATTTGGACACCTCTGCTCTAGATACAATGAGGCAGTGTGGCTTAAAGGTTAGAGAAGAGAGCTTGTGACCTATAAGTTGTTGGTTAAGCCCCAGGACAACAGGACAAAAATCTGGGTGGGGAAGTGAAAGAGCAGCGCTTGTCCCTCCTTCATTCCCACCACTGACGTGCCCTTGAGCAAGGCCCTTAACCTCAAAACCGCTCAGTGGCCAGCAGATCAGACTGTGGTTGTACTGGGCAGCTTCCAGGTGTAAATGTATCCACCAGTGTGAATGTGATCAGGTCGTTCCTGCAAAAGAGACACTGCCTCTCAGTGAACCTTCCCTGAATAAATAAAGTTGAATACTGAAAATAAAAAAATAAAAAACGATGAGCACAGATGACAAAACCTGCATACTTAGTCCTTATCAAGACTAGAATGTGTCGAGACCAAGACTCTGAGGGGTAGAGACAGAGTCAAGAGCAGGACCACGGCAGGGCTAGACCGATTCAAGACCAAGACCAGACCAAACAACTGAAACATACAGTATACACATCTAGCTAATATGTATTTAATATTTGCTAAATCACTTTGGGTGAGGGTTTAAGAGATTTCAAGAGAGTTTTGGTACAGAGGCAGATTAATCTCTTTAGTTAGCTTCGCCAGCATCACACTTATTTTCGGTGATGCTTCCTTACTTTGTGCCAAAACAAATGTTAGGTGGTCCCAACTGTGTCAGTAATGGCGGTTTTCCACTGCGTGGTATCTACTCGACTCGCCTCGACTCTACTCGCCTTTTTTGGTTTTCCATTACGAAAAAAAGTCCCTGGGACCCGCAACCAGGTACTTTTTTTAGTACTACCTCAGTCGAGGTTCCAAGCGAGCTGAGGCGATACCAAAAGGTGACATGAAAACCTGCAGACCGCTGGTTGGTCGGATCACTGCGTTTATAGCAAACAAGAGTGCGGAGTGTGTGTCCAGAACAAATGGGACATCTACAAAAATCTAGCCAGACACCGACAGATTATTGACTCTCTGCACTATTCTCACTTTTCAACTGTTCAATATTAAGGGCTATTAGGGGTTTTATGTCGTTTCCAATATTACACACTGTTATTCAAAAAAAAATAAAAAAAGGCAATTTATCAATGAAAAGTTTTTATTTAGCTTTTCAAGTAGCGCATCAAACCCTCCCGTACATCCCGACCTTCTCCTCTGCACCCTGGGACAGTGTCCCCACCGGCTCTGCTGGCCCAGATACATCCCAGTCATTGTCATAAGCCTCTCCGGACTCTTATAAAGATTATACGAAGCCCAGTAGGTCAGAACCAGAGGTCTCACCGGTACATCGCCCACCAGACGGTCTGCGGCGGCGATTTTGCAAAGCGTGAATGCTCTGAAACACAAACGGTACACAGCACACGTGTTGGTGTGTAATCATGGTTGCTAAAGTTCATGTACTTTATACAACGCTAACGTATAGTAAATACTGACCTGGGCCCCGAACACATGCAAATGTTAGCTAACGTTACCAGGAAACTTAATTTACCCTTTTGTGTCGGCGAACACCGTCATGTCGACGTCTGAACTCCGTCGGAATTCCCAAACTCACGTTTTTTATAGCGGCTATTTTGTTGCTTCCTTCAGCTTCTTTTGAAACAAAACATTTCTTCTGGCTGTGGCGAGTAGCCGACGTGCTGTTGTGAGTCGCGTTGAAATTACATCATCACGCGTAGCTATGGTGACCAGCCACGCTGAGGCGTTACTCATTTTGCAATGGAAAACGGACGTAGAATGTGTCGAGCCGAGTCGAGGCGAGTCAGGCGAGTCAAGGCGAGTCAAGGCGAGTCAAGGCGAGCTGGTACCAGCAGTGAAAAACGCCATTAGTGTTACATTGCAGAGTTTACACATTGCTGTGTGTTTTCTTTAAGATGTTATTTTGGAAATAAACTCTTTAAAAACTGCAATGAAAAATATTATAACCGAAAATTTACCTGACATCTCCCAGACAGTCAGAGCTTCTTCTCCTGTCACCTACATTCACTTTGGGAGTGTGTGTTAAGGGGGACGGGATTATGAGTCAAGTTATTAGTTGCATTTGAAGTAGAAATGTTTTACACCCAATCACCCTAATGATGTTAA
>NW_022603020.1:0-23264 GCF_008692095.1 Etheostoma spectabile
TTAAAATCTGGTGAATCTCAAGACCATAACATATAATTCACATCATACAATTGAGTAAATCCATACAAAAGACATCTCTTTTTGTCATGGCTCCACTTACTTATTCAGATTTCCCTGATGCAATTTATCTGAGCACAAATGCATCCAATGTTCATTTAAAAGAAATATCAAACCTGTGAATTTCCTCATCGTGAATCTTCTCATTCTCCCACATGAAGAGACCAGCCAGGGCCGCGACAAGTTTCCCATTGGGGGCGTGCTTGCTTTGAAATCTACGCCATATGTTACCGACCAGGGTCCGCCTGGTCCGCTCGGAGTACAGGTTGGAGTAAAGCTCGCCGATCTGGCAAGCACGCCGGAGCCTCTGCCCGGTCACAAAGCTGCAGTGGTCTGCAAATATGGAGAGCAAGCCCTTCCTCTTTCGGCCAGATCCCGCGGCCTCACAGGCACCAACACTGCCTCTGAAGCCAGGACAACAGCAGTCCCATGCTCCTCCCAGTAACGGGAACCCCTCACGCTTTCCTTTGCCTTCCTCGACAGTCCTTTTGAATGACCCGCTGCTTTGAAGCCTCATTGTATTTACACCGATCTCGCAGATCGGGCGACGGGGCACAGAGTGAAACATGACAGCTGTGACCGTGACGCAAGTTCTCAAAGACAAAATAAATGTCAACAAATAGGCCGTAGCTAACCTTAGCTAACGAACTCTGCGGCTAAACCTGGTGGTCTGCGGAGAGCAACATGCATTGCCTTTGTACGGATGATAATTTTACTCTAGTTGTAACGTTAGTTTGCGAGCTGTCTACGAGCACGGGTCATGTAGCTAACGTTACCGTTAGCATTAGCTAACGTTATCTGTCAATTGCTTACTAGTAGTCTACGACACACAACCGCACCCAACACCGCCGCACTCGAAACTCTAATGACGGCACTGTAAATGTTATCGTCTAACGTTACTGTAACTCCACACAACTGTCTACCTGTCAACGTTGTCTCTTTTCTGGCTGGACGGCACACGTTTTTTTCAAACTCTAGCTAGCAGTGCATTTGACCTCCTCTTCCTACAGTCTGCGTACACACCCACTCGGAAATCCAGCCTTAAAAACTGTAAGTCGGGCGTTCATTGGGCGTTTGTTGTTCCAGGGCAATTCTGATTGGTCCTAGTGGGAGTCTGTTTTATATTTAGCTGCTCAGGCCCCAGTGTGCGCCTGTCCAGCTTTACATTTCTACCAAGGCTACCCACTTCCAGTTTCTTCGATTATCTCTTTCTTTTACTGTCTATGGATTATCTGGGATCAGATACAAACTCGGTGTGGAACAATATAAGTATGAGTTTCTAAAATAAATGCACACCTCCTAAACAGAATATATTCAGTTTAACCATATTTTATACATAACATAATTTATAGGACATTATGACAAGTTAGTGAACATGAAGGGGGGTGATGTCAAAATCAGGGCTGCCAACTTTTCCCCAAACCTTGGAGTGAGATTTAGGGGGGCAAACCCATATTTTGCCGTATACAAAGCAATTTCTTTGCGTCTTTATCCTTCGGGGTTTAAATTGGGATTTGTTATATGTGGGGGGATGGGGCTCTCCCTAGGGGGGTCTGGGGGGTATGCTCCCCCAGGAAAAAATTTGAAAAATAAACCATTAAATGGCACTTTCTGGAGAGTTTTTTTTTTTCAAAAAAGAGCAAAGAGCCTTCGCATTGTTGTAGTATCAATAGGTATTAGGGCATTCAGCATTTACATTATTAACTTCTTATGATATAACAACTGACCCAGACAATGAGCCACATGAAGAGACAGTGGCATATGTCAGCAACAGCTGAGAAGATTTGGGTCTGTGGGGAACAGGTCCAGGGGTCCCTGGTGTAGGGACCAGGGACCCAAAGTTAAATTAATGATGAGGGATCAACTAAGACCACTGAAATTCTAAAAAATGAGAACCACTGAGTTACATAAATTCTAATCCTTTAACCTTTGTGCCGAGGTTCAGTAATGTCTGGCCCTCGTCCTCTGTACCCCACTTACTGTATTTACTTTTTGGGAAAATAAAGACTATTTGTTCATTTTATAAAACATCAAATTAATTATTTACAGTTACATTTAGAGATGCACCGAGGTTAGAGAAGCACAACAGTGGCCCAACGTTGCAGTATAGTATAGATGTGTTTCATCAGATTTCTGCTCATGTTTACAACTTTGTGCACATTTAGAATATAACTCCTCCCATCTCTGGTGTCCGAGATTTGGAGAGTTGTAATATAGTCTGCTGTGCATGTCATTGCTCCGCTGATATGGTGGATCTCATTCAGACCGTCACACAGACACAGAGGCCCATTTGGGTCTCTGGTCTCTGACAAAGTTTAGAGGAGCTGTACGCTGCGCATTATCGCAGGACTACACGGATGCAACGCGTCACTGCCCCCAGCAGAGCGGGTCCACTAACATGAACTGAAGTTGCTACACCAGCCGCGCTGCTCACCTCTATCTTTACAGAGAGAGTGGACACGAAGCGACGGATGGGTCTGTGATACTCAGAGCTCATACCTGAAGCCAGGGATATGCAACTGGGATGGCTCGGGAAAAAAATGTTCTCAGTTTGCGACAATTCGAAACTTCCACAGACAGGGAGCGCTCTTGAACCCCCTCACAGTCTCTGAAAGCACAACTAATCGATCACGAGTGGCTCAATAGGTAGATCTACAGATAAACTCATCTTTCAGAAATCTGACCGACCGGGTTGACACTTCAGCGTGAGAAATCGGGGGTGTGGCGTGTGAAACCAGTCAAATGCGTGTGTCTCACGGCCAATGCGTGAGAGTTGGCAGCCCTGCCCATGGCCCCAAGCAACGGAAAGATGCTCACATTTACAGTGATGGAGAAAGCATTCAGACCAGGAATCAGACCGTTTACTTATATATAAAAACACCACGCTGTAATGTGTTGTGTCCAGGCATCGTTGTACCACACAGTGAACGTGGAGCTTTGGGGGAACCCTGGGCTCCCCTCTATCACCCCAATGGCAAAGGAAAAATGCAAAATGATATGATGTATAAATCGGGGCTTTATTATTATTACCTATGTGACGGAGGTTATGTTTTCAGTTCCGTTGATTTACACCATGACCCAATTTCATGAACTTGCTTGAAGAATGTAGTCATTTTTATTTCAGTTAATACAAATGTTATTTTCACACATTTTAGTTGAGTTTTAATTATCGTATTCCCGATGCTGACAGATTCATTCTTGTTTAACCTGGTAAGTGAACTCTAGGTCAGGTGAGTTCAACATCAATTATTTATGGAAACACCTAAAAAACACAACAAAAATCCAAACAACTTACAATTATATATATTTTATCAATAATGTTTATAATGTCTCTCATTCGCTCACGCACACGCTCGCACGCGTCAGTGAAAGTCATGGCAACAGAATGTTAATGCGGTGACCAAGGTGATGTGAATAGCTGCAGGCCTTTAGAATTTCTTTTGCATTTGGACTTGACACAAGTTGACCTGCAAAAAAAAACCCGGACAGTTGAAATTCTTGGAGACTTGATCACCTGGAAAACAACTTCTAAAAACAAACTGATACCTGAAGAAAAAACATACAGCAGTAAAACTACAGTAAAACCTACTGGAATTTCCTGCTAAAATGACTTCTAGTGGAGCCCCTGCGGCTGTGGACCTGTCGACCACACGGAGAATTCATTTTCCACGTGAGACATCTTTTAATGTTATGCCAAATGTATTTATTACATTATTATATTCATTGAATCCTTAAAAGAGCAATTTTGAACACAATTGGCATTTAATTGTGTTAATTTGTTATGTAAAATAGAGAATTATTATATTTTTAGATGGCCTGTTAGGAAAACACAGTTTTTGGTGACACTTGACGTTTTCTCGGTATAAAATAATAATTATATGGTAATAATGTACTGAGTATGGCGGGGCGTGTGTGAATTATGTTAATAATGGTGTAGCTAGAGGTTTGAAAACACATTTTTTGTCGAAAATATTAAATAAGGGTTAGGGTTACAAGATGGCGACTGGGCCATTTTTCGAATAATGCAAAAAAAAAATACACTTTCCTGTGCACCATGGAAACGATGGAACTTAAGAACGGATTAGAACGTGCAGGTGTAATCAAATCAGTGCACGTTACTTTGAGGACGCCTACTGTACGTTCGCTGCTTAAAATGTATCCGGAGATACTGTCGTGCTCTTTGAAAAAGACATTATCACATTTGTGAAGTAGTTCCCAGATACTTCTGATCAATGTTATTATGAGTCTGAATGAAGGAGATGACGTGAACGAAAGTGTCTGACAGTTAGGACCTAAAACTAAAGCTCTTCAGTAATCTCCCAGAGCTTCTACTTGACATGTTTGCATTGTCATAACATTGAAATATGCTTTGCTTGTTCACCTGGTATTCTCTTGTAACGTTAAATGGAAGAGATGAGGTTGGGTTGTCATGCAGGGACTGTGCACATCCTGCGTTCAAGATGCCACAGTCTCCCTCACGCTGCATGATAGGCAACCATGGAAATCAAATGAATTTGGGAAGTGGCTAAATATAAAAAATATGTATAATTTTGCGAAGATGCCCATATTTAGCTAGGGTTGTTTTTTTTGGAGAAGCGCTGTTGTTAATTAGGCGTTTAAGCGTGCGTAATTACGCACGCATATCTTTACGCATCACACGTTTTGGCTACATCTGTGTTTTTCACACATTATTGCAAACGTTATACCATGCTCTTGGAAAAAAAAAGTTCCCACAGTGTCATGGACATCATCTCTTCTCTCTATATCACTGAAGAGTCAGAGCCACCTACAACCGGAATGTGATGCAACATGACAGAATTAAGGCACATTGCTCTGACTGCTTTATACTAATCTGACTTTTTTGTTGTTTTAAATAACAAGTAATGTAAAGCAAGTAAGCAAAAACAGGAATGTTAACAGGGTCTTTATGTGGAATTTTCATCTTGCAAAATCAAGATTTCATATTTTTTTACATGATTTTCTCTTATTTCAAATATCACTGACATTCCTGCATTACCGTTTCCAGTAAGAATGATGTACAGTAAATCTGCATTTAGCATTTGGCGGTCAAATATGGCACAATTTATCTAAAATGTACCTAATTTATCTGTAATTATCTAAAAGCAAAACTTTTAGATAATTACGTGAGAGCACAATGTGAGAGCACAATCATCCTGTCACAATGTTTAATAATAATAATAATAATAATAATAATAATAATAATAACAGCAGCAGAACAGCCCAGTATTTGATCTTAGATGTGGCTATGGCACCGTGTTTCTTGGTTGTATTTCTACACGGTGCTTGTAACGCATCTGGTGAAAAATGATTAATTAGGCATTTAATCCTCCTGTTTAAGTCTGTGTTTTGGAAGTGGACAATGTGACTTTTTTGAATTTATTTTTGAATCCTCAGGTGGTTTATTCGGGCCTCCGAACCCTGACCGCCCTGTCGCTGTGATCGCCCCCTATAACCCAATCCTGGACGGGCTTCAGGAAGCTGGGCTTCAGGAGGCTGGGCTTCAGGAGGCTGGGCTTCAGGAGGCTGGGCTTCAGGAAGCTGGGCTTCAGGAGGCTGGGCTTCAGGAAGCTGGGCTTCAGGAGGCTGGGCTTCAGGAAGCTGGGCTTCAGGAGGCTGAGCCTCAGGGAGGTAATGCGGAAGGTGAGCAGCAGTTTCCACCACTGCATAATTGGGTGGAGGAGGAAGAACAAGAGCAAGTTCCTTTTCCTGTTTACTACCCTGTTTACCACCCTGTTTACTACCCTGTTTACTACCCTGTTCCCTACGCTGATCCCTATGCTGATCCCTATGGTGTTCCCTATGCTGTTCCCTATGGTGTTCCCTATGCTGATCCCTATGGTGTTCCCTATGCTGTTCCCTATGGTGTTCCCTATGATGTTCCCTATGGTGTTCCCTATGCTGTTCCCAATGCTGTTCCTCACCCTTATCCTCAACCCCCTTATGATCCTTATGCTTTTCACCAAGATCATTACGCTTATCCTCATGCCCCTGCTGATCCTCCTGCTGATCCTCCTGCTGAACCTTTTCATGATCCTATCATACCTGATGTTGACAATTTACTGGCCAGGTACAGGTATGAGCAATTTGAAGAGGACGAGAACGAGGACGAGCATGAGGGTGAAAACGAGCACGAGCACGAGCACGAGCACAACTCTGAGATAGATATCGTTGGACTTGATATCTCTGAACGGGATGCTGAGCTCATCCGGTCAGTCGTCCTAGTAGATTGGTCTGACGCGGTAGTCCTTCCTGAATCCCCTGGCCTCGGCTGCTCCAGGAGACGCAGGCACGAGAGCGACAACGAGGAGGAGACTCCTGCAAAGAGGTGGAAGTGGTCTGATGTGTGGGACTTGGATTAACTCTACAATGGGTGGGCTGACATCCCTCCTTGAAACATTGGATCAAGTCCATACCTGCCCTTCATCACTTCCACATCACAGTAGGACCAATGGTTCCCATGGTAGCTTTTGGGCTGTACATATCTATTTGTGTATCTCTTCATTTTTGCATAGGGGATCGATCGACTGTATTTCTGTCACCCTGATGGCCGGCCTTTGCGTCTTGCAGGGCCTGTGATGCCTCAGGTAGCTCTTGCGTCTGGCAGGGCTGTCGACTCCCCGTGCACGTAGCCTTTGCGTCTGGCGGGGCTGATGAAGACAAGGGTAGCCTTTGCGTCTGGCAGGGCTGTCAACACCCCAAGTAGCGTCTTGCACTGGGGCTTGTTTGGAAATGTTTTGTATATATATATATTTGTGTATCTCTTCATTTTTGCATAGGGGATCGATCGACTGTATTTCTGTCACCCTGACGGCCGGCCTTTGCGTCTTGCAGGGCCTGTGATGCCTCAGGTAGCTCTTGCGTCTGGCAGGGCTGTCGACTCCCCGGGCATGTAGCCTTTGCGTCTGGCGGGGCTGATGAAGACAAGGGTAGCCTTTGCGTCTGGCAGGGCTGTCAACACCCCAAGTAGCGTCTTGCACTGGGGCTTGTTTGGAAATGTTTTGTATATATATTTGTGTATCTCTTCATTTTTGCATAGGGGATCGATCGACTGTATTTCTGTCACCCTGACTGCTGGCCTTTGCGTCTTGCAGGGCCTGTGATGCCTCAGGTAGCTCTTGCGTCTGGCAGGGCTGTCGATTCCCCGTGCATGTAGCCTTTGCGTCTGGCGGGGCTGATGAAGACAAGGGTAGCCTTTGCGTCTTGCGGGGCTGATGAAGACAAGGGTAGCCTTTGCGTCTGGCGGGGCTGATGAAGACAAGGGTAGCCTTTGCATCTAGCAGGGCTGTCAACACCCCAAGTAGCGTCTTGCACTGGGGCTTGTTTGGAAATGTTTTGTAAATATATATTTGTGTATCTCTTCATATATGTATGGGGAATCGATCGACTGTATTTCTGTCACCCTGACGGCCGGCCTTTGCGTCTTGCAGG
This sequence comes from Etheostoma spectabile, assembly GCF_008692095.1. NCBI lineage: Eukaryota > Metazoa > Chordata > Actinopteri > Perciformes > Percidae > Etheostoma > Etheostoma spectabile. The sequence continues at coordinate 7,507 of NW_022603020.1, forward strand.
GCCTGTGATGCCTCAGGTAGCTCTTGCGTCTGGCAGGGCTGTCGATTCCCCGTGCGTGTAGCCTTTGCGTCTGGCGGGGCTGATGAAGACAAGGGTAGCCTTTGCGTCTTGCGGGGCTGATGAAGACAAAGTTGCTTTTGCGTCTGGCGGGGCAAGGAACCTTCAGCTTGGTCGTCGTTCAAATGAACACAATAATCCCTCCCTTTACAGTGAAGCTGACAGCACTGCGTGCAATGGAGGGCTAAAAACAACTGCACTGATGTAAGAAGCTGGAAAAAAAGCTTCAAATTCAAAGAGAAGACAGAGCACTTTACTCCCATAGCATCAATTGACTGGAAATGCACTGGACACCAACAAAAACAGAACATCCAAATATGAGCAAACCTCATGGAACCAAGTCACCAAGAAAGCTCCCAGAGGCAGTTTAATTAAAGTCTGCCCAACATTAGGCGTGTGTGTAATGTAAAGCTGCCTGCAGTTGGAGGACTGCAGACAGCCCTCCATTAAACACTAAATCTATCGCTAAAACAACTGCACTAATATAAGAAACAGAGAAAAAAATCTGCAATATCAAAGAGAAGACAAAGCACTTTATTCCCATGTCATCAACTGACTGGAAATGCACTGGACACCTGCAAAAACCGCACATCCAAAGATATGAGCAAACCTCATGGCACCAAGGCACCAAGTAACGTCCCCAAGGGCAGTTTGAACATCTTCATCCAGAGGTTAAAAATGCCCAAATTAACATTGCCAAAAAAGGTACAGTAACAATATAAAATATGTATTATTTATAATATTCAGTAATTTAGAGATTGTTCATCTTACTAACCATTTTTGTCTGACTTTACTCTGATCTAACTCCACCACCTGACCTGTTGTTCACTGTGGACGAAAGAAGTAGGTACGGGCGTCTGACTTAAAAATATAATATAAAGACAAAAAAACACACTCTATACCACACCTGCTTTCTCATATATTATCACTTCATAGTTCAAAGATTATTTGTCTGTTTTGCTAACCATTCTTTATTGTTCCACCTGAGTCGCTGCTGTTCACTGTGGATGAAAAAAGTAAGTACGAGCTTCAGACTACTTTCTACAATAAATCAATATAATGTAACCTACCAACAAACTGTATGTTACATCTATGCGTTCATATAATATCACTTATTTAGTAATTAAAAAAATAATTGTCTATCTTACTGACCATTATTTATTTTTCCTCTCACCTGAGCCGCCGCTGCTGTTCACTGGGGCCCAAAAAGGTGAGTACGAGCTTCTGACTGAAGAGAAAGTGACTTAGAATAGTCTAATGTAAAGACAAAATAAGAAATGTGTGTTTGTATTGTAATTTCTTTTGATTATTATTAAATAGTATGCTTATTCATACTACTTCAATAATTCAAATATTGTTTGACTAACCATTCAACATACTTTTGTCCTACTCCGCTATGTACGAGCCTCTGACTTGACTGAGAAGGTAATAACATGTTATTTTTAAACCTGGTTCTCAGTGATTTAATAAGCAAACAATTATTTGTCTTACTCACTATTTATCTTTTTTCTCTTCCTCCACCTCCTGAGCTGCTGCCGTTCTCTGCATGTGGACGGCGAGGTGATCAGCTTCTGACTTATATAATGATAAAGAACGGTAATGTATGTCATTATTTCAAATATAAGCATCTGCTCATCCTTATAATTCATAAGTCTTACTATGTATGTCTTACTTAATTTCTTTTCCTCACACAGGTCCTATAGAGCTCAACAAAAATAGCTAACTTCTTTAATATTTCATCGCTCTAATAGTCAGTATAAAAGATGTAGTCTATAAATGATTTCTAGATTAAAATGATGTATACTTGTGTCAGATTAATGTTGATGAATCAGAAGTGATTTAGTCTACAAGCCTGCACTTCACTGTCCATTAGTATGAATTTGGGACATTCTTAAACATTAAAAAAGCACAGACCTGTGTGTTTCTTGGTTTAGGGCAGGAGTCAATCTGGAGTCAATCTGGAGTCAATCAGGAGTCAATCTGGAGTCAGTCAGCGTCAACCAAAGCACACAAAGCCAGAATCCAGCGCCCTCTGAGCTCACTTTGTCACCCTATTTTATCAACTTAACTAGTTTGGTTTTGATTTATAAAAAACACTTAAGTCTTTTAAATTACACTGTATTATGAGATTGTTTTTTTTGTTTTTTACTTCAGTGATGTTAGTTAAGACAAAGGCTTTAAATAATTAAGTGGTTTCAGATGTCATAAAATGTATAGTGGCTTAAAGGGTCCTAACAAGCAGGTCCACTTCAGAAATGGGAGACAGAGCGTACTGAAGCATGTAGCCACTGCAAAAGATCAAAAAGTCAAAACACATGGGACACACTTCCTTTATATCAACATCATCTAAGAATGAACGGTAACAGGACATTTGGAAATGTACATACACCTACATATGATTTTGTTATGCATTTAAAATTGCTGCTATCATTTTTGCTATACAAACCACAGTTAAAGTTTTGTGTAATCTAACTATTTCATTAAGTAATCAAGCATCAATTAGGGTGTGTAAGACAAACAAAAAGTATGCTTCCTCCACACATACAATAAGTATGCAATAAGCCATGCTAAAGGTAAGGATATGAGGATATAATGATCATTGCACAATAAATATAGAAAGGAGGAAAGAAGGGATGAAAAACATGGTTTGGCCTAAGGGTGGCACCAGAAGTATGGCCCATGTTGTTACGTGACAGAACAATCATTCAACACAACACTCACCAGTCTGATCTAGTCAAAAATGTAAACATTTCTGCTACACTTCAATGGAAACTGACCGCTGAAGAAAATAATAATAATAAATAATTTCAGAGGAAAACAAAGGGATTTCAATGCAAATTACAATTAAGAACATCAGCATGGTTTGAGTGAGTAAAAGGCCTTCAGCACTGTTGAACTGACAGAAGAAGCAAGCAGGAGTCTGTAACACACACACACACACACACACACACACACACAATTTACCAGTAAGTAGGAATTAAATTCCTTATTGGGATTCCTGGTGCTAGACCGCTAATTTAAGCGCTGTACACATCTTATACTGTAACCAATGCAGCCTGAACACAGTCCACTGTCCATGCACACTGGACTGTCCATCTGTACCGTTACTCATTTAAAGATGAACCCAGAGGATGAAATGGAGACAGAAGAATCCGTTGCTAAAGAGCATTAGTTTATTTTCCACAGGTTACTTCAGAAACAGGTAATTATGTACAAAAATCTGGAATGTTGGATAAATGCATATCAATCATCATCTCGCTGTGGCTGTTTCCAGAGAAACCTTAGAAATACTAGCTATACATTAAAATGAGTGCCTCTGCATTGCAATTTATTGCTGGTTTTACAATCGCAAGTCACTATTGCCGTTATTAATTCTTTTCTCAATTTTTTAAAGAGTATTTACAATTTGATTAGTAAGGTCTAAAAACCACAGAAGACTAAATAAATAAGAAAGTGGGAGCATATGAAACCTACCGGACATGAATGAAGAAAATGTTTTATCTTCCTAGATAGTCTGTGATGTCAGACTTTTTTTTTGCCATGAATATAAAGTGACTTACCACAGAAATCCCCCCCCTCCCTTAAAAAGTCAACAGCAACCACCATCAAATTAATCGAAATAAACAGTTCATGTGTAAAATACTACATTCTGTGGAAAATTTGGGAAATACACATTATTAATGTAATTTACTTGTAAATAAAATGACCAATTTTAGATTTAGCTTTTATAACAAAAAAAAAACAGCTTCACTTAGAACAGCTACCTTAAAAGAGTGTGACTGCTATTATTAAAAGGGGTATTTAATTTTGGTTAATTACCACAGTGTTTATGGGTCAATCTTAACTACAGGGAACAGTAGATGACACACTCCGCGGTAAACAAGACAAGGAAACACTGTGTGATGATATTCTATTACAAACTATTCAGTGGTCACACATGTATTGTTCAGGCCTTTACTCACTTTGTTGATCATTTCCATTTCTTTTGGAAACACGTCTCAAAGAGTTTTCTTCAACCAGTGAATGAATATTAACAGAGAGGTAACATGCTGCCTTTAAAAAACTCCTTTCCTTCTGACACTTCTTTGACAAACATTAGGAATGTTCGGAGATGCAGCTTTGACTGGATTTTCAACGCTGGAAGTTGATTTTGCACAAATAAACATCAGGAGTTATGGTAATCTAAGTGACAAACAGTAAAAAGCTCTTCTTAGGCAAAGTGACACAAACATTCACTTACACACAATGCAGAGAAATCTTTTGTTTAAGCAATGCTGTATATATTTTCTGTGCTATTTCATTACAAAAAACGATTCTTCTTCACAATATAAAATTCATGTAAAATCCTCGGTGATCACTAAAAGACTGTTTAAAAAAAAAAAAAATGCAATCCGATGTTTCTGAATGAAAATGAAGGCTTACTTTTAAGCCATTATGCTGCAAAAGGATGTGAACATGTGAATATTGCTTGGGTTCTGGGGTCAAAGGTCCTCCCCTAGTCAAACAGTTCAAGGTCTATGGCACTTGACAACTTGTTTCTCCCGACTCTACTCTGTACAGCAAAGAAAAACTGCTCCAAAGTGATCAAAGTAAAAAGCATGATACATTTTTAGACACAAAAGGCAAACTGTGGTCTTCTGGACAGATGTTGAAACCCCTGCAAAACAAACACTTATCCCACTCATTTCTGCCTGAAAGATGAAGCCCTTAAAAAAATAAATAAAAAAAAACCTTATGAGTCCAACGTTGACCTGCTCTTTTTCAAATATCTTTCTGTCAGTTGTCTGCTGCTTTTACCTTCAGTCCACAATTTCCAAACTTGCTTTGGTTAACTAGCATAACCGCCGTGTCTTTCTCTGCTTAAAAGAATAGTTTTTACATTTTTGGAAATACAGTGCGTGTATTCACTTTCTGGTGGAAAAAAAGATCAGAGTAGCGGAGTGGATCGATAGCTACCGCTCTTGTTGCTCGTGTGTTAATATTCTCCTCTCACACGTCGCCTGAGAGCAAATAAGCGTTTCCCAAAATGTCTAACTTTGCTTTAAACAAAAGCATTTGATTGGCAAAATCAGATTAAGGATGAGCAAACATGCTATACCTCTCCTCTCCCATTTTGCCAATATTTAAATCTCCTTTCCATTTAACAGTCCTATTAAATCACACGCAGACTCCTCCCCAACATCTCAGAAGCTTCATACTGCGAGGGGTTGTTTCCACACAGCACAGGTAGTGGTCCGGTCCGGTGATATGCTGAGCAGTCGCTGTGAGGAAGGAACTGGGAACAGAAGTGTCTGTACGCTGGAGGGTGCTCACAGGTTTATGGAAGCAGGGCGGATGACTTCTCAACTCTTCCATCTTCCAAGAAGAGAGAGAAAAAAAAAAACCTTTCCAAAAAAACAAAATCAAACCCCTCCTTGACCTACATTCGTCTCCACATGAAAAGCACGTAACATTGTCCTCCAAATATGAACGCAGACCAGAAAATGGTTTCAACATCTAAAACAATATGTTTAAAAAAGAATAAAAAATAGGCTAATTGAATGACAGAAGAGAGGGAGCTCTGTCCCCAAGTGGTCAATTCATGTCAATCTGCAGGATTACAACCTAAATCTATGTGTATTAAAGAATTTATGAGTTTGGGACAAAAAAAAAAAAAGATCTGTACAGAGACCACAGTAATCATTTGCATCAGAGCAGGTCACATCTTCAGCTTCTTTTGTATAAAAATATACATACCACAGTGATGGCCTTTTGAGGACTTTGATCCACTACATTCAGTGGTTTTCCCTGTTTAATCAAGGCTACGGAGATCTCTTCTATAAATAGTCCCGACAGATAACAGGTCAGTCTCCTCGGTGTATAAAAATATGAGAGTCAACAAAAATGTTTCTGTTCGACTCTTTTCTCATGTCCCTCTTCTTTAGAGGTCTTAGTTGAGTCTATGCTTGCGCTTCTCTGATGATAGTCAAATCCACAGTGTTCAGAAACGTCTTCAGGAGGGACACTGCATACCCATGATCTATATTCACAAAGCTGTAGCCATTTGCCTGTGAGAAGAGACAGATTTGTTTGGTTAACGTGGAGTAAAATCCCACTAAACCTTGAAATAATAACGGAAAACTTTGACGAGAGCTTTGTTATTTTAGCAGAATACCTGAATGATTTTATCTCCAGGCTGAAGAATCATGGATGCCGGTCCCTCAGGTTGAACTCTTGTCACAAATATAGAAAGACAGAGGGGCATTGCTGTGAAAGAAAACACAAACATAAAAAAGCGGGTTAGTTATTTATTACAACCGTGAATTGTTATTTGTTATGTTTGCAGGGCTGCCAACTTTTCCCCAAACCTTGGAGTGAGATTTAGGGGGGCAAACCCATATTTTGCCGTGTACAAAGCAATTTCTTTGCGTCTTTATCCTTCGGGGTTTAAATTGGGATTTGTTATATGTGGGGGGATGGGGCTCTCCCTAGGGGGGTCTGGGGGGTATGCTCCCCCAGGAAAAAATTTGAAAAATAAACCATTAAATGGCACTTTCTGGAGAGTTTTTTTTCAAAAAAGAGCAAAGAGCCTTCGCATTGTTGTAGTATCAATAGGTATTAGGGCATTCAGCATTTACATTATTAACTTCTTATGATATAACAACTGACCCAGACAATGAGCCACATGAAGAGACAGTGGCATATGTCAGCAACAGCTGAGAAGATTTGGGTCTGTGGGGAACAGGTCCAGGGGTCCCTGGTGTAGGGACCAGGTCCAGGGGTCCATGGTGTAGGGACCAGGGACCCAAAGTTAAATTAATGTTGAGGGATCAACTAAGACCACTGAAATTCTAAAGAATGAGAACCACTGAGTTACATAAATTCTAATCCTTTAACCTTTGTGCCGAGGTTCAGTAATGTCTGGCCCTCGTCCTCTGGGCCCCACTTACTGGATTTACTTTTTTGGAAAATAAAGACTATTTGTTCATTTTATAAAACATCAAATTAATTATTTACAGTTACATTTAGAGATGCACCGAGGTTAGAGAAGCACAACAGTGGCCCAACGTTGCAGTATAGTATAGATGTGTTTCATCAGATTTCTGCTCATGTTTACAACTTTGTGCACATTTAGAATATAACTCCTCCCATCTCTGGTGTCCGAGATTTGGAGAGTTGTAATATAGTCTGCTGTGCATGTCATTGCTCCGCTGATATGGTGGATCTCATTCACACCGTCACACAGACACAGAGGCCCATTTGGGTCTCTGGTCTCTGACAAAGTTTAGAGGAGCTGTACGCTGCGCATTATCGCAGGACTACACGGATGCAACGCGTCACTGCCCCCAGCAGAGCGGGTCCACTAACATGAACTGAAGTTTATGGAAAGCCAAACAGTCCAAATACACGTGAATTTTCACACGTAAACAACACGTAAACAACACGTAAACAACGCGCAAACAACGCGCAAACAACGCGCAAACAACGCGCAAAATACACGTAAACAACGCGTCGATTTTTCACACGTTAACAACACGTAAAATACACGTAAACAACACGTAAATTACGCGAAACGACGCGTTAACAACACGTAGACAACGCGTAGACAACGTGTTGTTTACGTGTTCATTTCATGTGAATTTGAGGCCATTTGGTCACTTCTCCATTTGAATGGGTGAGCGTCCTAAGCTCCATTGGCTGCTGAGCAGTAGGGTTAAACCATTTCTGTAAGCTTGGGGAGGGGGTCGCCTGCCCAATATTCAACATGCAAAGGATCCTCTCACTTCTTTTCTTTTCATTTCTTCTTTTTTGGTTTAGCAATCATTTAAATTCAATGAATTTACTATTCATTATAAATTATTATTTCTTCTTTTTTGGTTTAGCTTTTTTAAAAAATATCAATTTTAAATTCATGAATTTACTACTCACTTATAAATTATTTTTTATGATATTTAATAATGATAGTTATATTACAAAGATGAAAATATTTCAGCCCACCAGGTGGGGGGGTCGAGTTTTCCCATGTTATCCTATGGAGACTGAAGGGCTGGGGCGCGTTATTTTTATGTCCAATGGTATAACTCATGTAAAAACCTTGTGAAACGACATTTTCCACAATAGAAACATGATATAAATGGAAAACCTACTATTCTAGCTATGAAAATTTCAGAATCATGTTAGTGCATGATATTTCAATAACCGCTTCATACGCGCTTCAGGATGACGGCAATTAGTTATTAACAGACATTCACAGAGACGTATAGCCCTGCAACAATCTATCTATAATAACACCTCTTGGAAGTAGTATCCATGATATACAGTAAAATATTAAAATTGTGGGAGTTGTGGGATGTGGCTTAAACTGTTTAATTCGTCTAATCCAGGAGGGACAAATGAAACATTACGCACGTCCCACTCTTGCTGTAATAACTCAACGATTTGTTCAAAGCTAAAAATTAAACTGTATTTGACAGAGACAGGTGTAGGTTGCTACTGACAAAAATTAGCTTTCAGTGTGATGTGACCACTTTGTAAATTACGTTTAAAAAAAGTGTTTCAACTGTCCCGGAAAAATACCTTTATTTTGGTAAATAGAGGTTGAATAGTGTAGAATTCTAAATATATACTGGGGTATTCGGGATGGTGAACACAACGGTGTCATCAATTTTTGAAAATCTAATCGTTAAATAGGTGAAAATGGCTAATCAGGGAATGTCACATATGTGCAATGTACAGTGACGAAAATAAGTATTTGAACACCCTGCTATTTTGCAAGTTCTCTCACTTAGAAATTATGGAGGGTACTGAAATGTCATCGTAGGTGCATGTCCACTGTAAGAGACATAATCTAAAAAAAAATCCAGAAATCCCAATGTATGATTTTTTAACTATTTATTTGTATGATACAGCTGCAAATAAGTATTTGAACACCTGTCTATCAACTAGAATTCTGACCCTCAAAGACCTGTTAGTCTGTCTTCAAATGTCCACCTCCACTCCATTTATTATCCTAAATGGGGGTGGTAGCATCATGGTTTGGGGGTGTTTTTCTGCACAAGGACAGGGCGACTGCACTGTATTAAGGAGAGGAGGACCAGGGCCATGGATTGGGAATTTTGGGGACCAACCTCCTTCCCTCAGTTAGAGCATTGAAGATGGGTCGAGGCTGGGTCTTCCAACATGACAAAGACCCAAAGCACACAGCCAGGAAACCAAGGAGTGGCTCTGGATGAAGCATATCATGGTTCTGGCGTGGCGCAGTCTCCAGACCTAAACCCAATAGTAAATCTTTTGAGGGAGCTCAAACTCCGTGTTTCTCAGCGACAGCCCAGAAACCTGACTGATCTAGAGAAATCTGGGTGGAGGAGTGGGCCAAAATCCCTTTTGCAGTGTGTGCACACTTGGTGAAAACTACAGGAACGTTTGACCTCTGTAATTGCAAACAAAGGCTACTTGTTTCAAATATAAACATTGATTTTCTCAAGTGTCAAATACTTATTTGCAGCTGTATCATACAAAAAAATAGTTTAAAAGATCGTATATTGCAATCTAATTACACACAGGTATTTATCTGTATATTAAACTCCAAAATTAATTCAATTTTTCAACTTTCAATGAAAAACACTATTATATGTTTAAACTACAGTTCCCTACAGACATGCCATGTGCTTTGGTAAAATCCTCACCACAGTTGTAGTTTTTTTTGTTTTGTAAATATCTAGGGTTTTACAAAATATATATCTACTGGATATACACAATATATAGTACAGCCAAAATATGAATACTATGTATCTAATGATCTACTTTAACAAAAAGAAAAGATGTTGGTGTATTTCTGTTAAACGATCCAGTTTTGATGAAATGTGGTCTTGGGTTGGTATTTCTTCTGGTTTGCAAAGTATGGTTATCTAGCCTACAGCCGAAACTCAACATGCATTTCTACAAGCATTTTTATTATCAGCCATAATGTTTAAACCATCAAGGCAGACTGATCACAAGCTGTAACGAAAATTTATGTTTCTGTAAAAGTGGAAGTCCAAATAAAATCAAACTTGTGCTAAGAATTACATGTTTAGTCAGTATCTTAAGGAGAAAAACTACACTACCCACAATCCTAAGCGCTTGGAACCCTTCACATTACCCGAAATGCGAATGCTAGATTGAGTTTGTAATGAATGGATTCTACTACATTCAGGTCTATAAATGTCACAGTCTTATAACTTTTTGCCGTTTTCAAATTGGTGGTTCCAGCCTTAAATTAGATAGTGGTGAGGAAAACTCCATTTAGGGGGAAACCTCGACAGACCAAGGTTTGTAGGCGGTGTTTTATGGGTGGCTGGTTTGGGGGGGTGAAAAACAGTGGCAATTAGTCAAAATAAAGATAACGGCAATGACTAGAATAGTACAATAAAAACTTGTACAGAAAAAAAAACATACAACAGCCAAATAACCAGGAACCACAGTACAATAAGTGCAAAGAAAGAAGAAAAAAATGCTACAATCATGTGCGCCTCTCTGGCAATGCAACTGAAAAATCTTTTGAAAAAACACAGCCATCCCCACAACAATCTGCTGTGGTTTGGAAAGTTTAATGAATGGTGTTAAAACTGAAGGTCCCCAAAAAGGTATCATTATTATATTATATATTTTGTTATTGTTATAATTATTATAATATCAAAATATAATTTACAATTGAGTAGTAAATTCATTGAATTTAAATTGATACTTTTTTTCAAAGGCTAAACCAAAAAAGAAGAAATAATAATTTATAATTGAATGGTAAATTTATTGAATTAAATTGATATTTAAAAAAAAAAAGCTAAACCAAAAAAGAAGAAATGCGAAAGAAAAGAAGTGAGAGGATCCTTTGCATGTTGAATATTGGCAGGCGACCCCCTCCCCAGCTTACGAAATGGTTTAACCTCTACTGCTCAGCAGCCAATGGGAGCTTAGGACGCCACCCATTCAAAATGGAGAAGTGACCAATGGCTCAAATTCACATGAAATGAACACGTAAACAACACGTTGTCTACGCGTTGTCTACGTGTTGGTAACGCGTCGTTTACGCTTAATTTACGTGTTTTTACGTGTATTTTACGTGTATTTTACGTGTTGTTTACGTGTGAAAATCGACCGCGTTGTTTACGTGTATTTTGCGCGTTGTTTGCGCGTTGTTTGCAGGTTTTTGTGCGTGTTTTGCGCGTAGTGTTTACGTGTTGTTTTAACTGTGAGAATTCACGTGTATTTGAACTATTTGGCTTTCAATGAGAAGTTGCTACACCACCGCGCTGCTCACCTCTATCTTTCACAGAGAGTGGACACGAAGCGACGGATGGGTCTGTGATACTCAGAGCTCATAACCTGAGCCAGGGATATGCAACTGGGATGGATCGGGAAAAAAATGTTCTCATTTTGCGACAATTCGAACTTCCACAGACAGGGAGCGCTCTTGAAACCCCCTCACAGTCTCTGAAAGCACAACTAATCATCACGAGTGGCTCAATAGGTAGATCTACAGATAAACTCATCTTTCAGAAATCTGACCGACCGGGTTTACACTTCAGCGTGAAAATCGGGGTGTGGCGTGTGAAACCAGTCAAATGCGTGTGTCTCACGGCCAATGCGTGAGAGTTGGCAGCCCTGCAAAATAGTAACATAATGTAGGCCACATGGTATTAAAGATAATAAATATTAAATAACAATAAAAAGCTGAGCAAGGGGCTAAACAGTTTATTCAGACATACAGTGTCTTGAGAAAGTTTACACACCAAAGCTAAAGTAGATTAAAAAGAGGAATAAAAAAACATCTTTTGGAAATTGATCTTAATGTCTTAATTTAAAAAAAATAATAATTGGAAAATTCAACCTTTAAAGGACACCAATTGTCTTTGTGAATGAATAATGTATTGTAAATAAATAAATGTTCTTCCTTAAAATACAGGGGGGAAAAGGATACCCCTATGTTAAATTCCCATAGAAGCAGACAGATTTTTATTTTTAAAGGCCAGTTATTTCATGGATCAGGATACTATGCATTCTGATCAAATTCCCTTGGCCTTTGGAATTAAAATAGCCCCACATCATCACATACACTTCACCATACATAGAAATAGGCATGGGGAACTTTCCATAAGTCAAACCAGCTATTCAAATAACTGAAAAAAAAACATGCCAATGTGATGATATGGGATTAGTTTAATTCCAAAGGCCAAGGGAACTTTGTCAAGATTTATAGTATCCTGGATCAATTAAATAACTGGTCTTTAATGACAGAAATCTGTCTGCCTCTATGGGAATTTAACATAGGGGTGTATACTTATGCCCCCGGTATTTTAAGGAAGAACATTTATTTTATTTACAATACATTATTCATTCACAAAGAAAATTGGTGCCCTTAAAAGGTTGGATTTTTTTAAAGCTTTTTGAATTAAGGCATTAAGATCAATTTCCAAAAGATGTTTTTTTATTCCTCTTTTTAATCAACTTTAGCATGGGTGTGTAAACCTTCTCAAGCCACTGTAAGTGTAGGTATTTAAGTACATCATTTCCCTACCTGGGCACTTTTTACTTTTTTATAGCATACATTTGGTGAGCTTTTTAAAGAAAGCTCATGTAGTGCATTCCATGTTAGGGGAGTGAATTGTTATGATGATAACATTAACAAGGAATTCAATATTTTTTCTATTGACCAGACTACTTCTTGATAGTTTTGGAATAGAGGAAATTTATGGATTTGGAGCTTTGACAGTAATGCAGTGACTTCAATAAGATCTTGATCGTATCGCAAGTATAAAACAGGTGCTGTTGTTCTACATTTGAAAGGACAAAGGGTACAATTATTAACATCAAATGTAAACCATATTGTGATAAAATCCTTTGAAGGATACATTTAGTTAGTTTTAAAATGTAGGCTATTTCTTTATATTTAGAGGGAATTGGAAACTTATGCAATTAGTTCTGACAGCCAATGTTTCAGTTTTACTGGGTTTGAGGGCAAGTGTCCCCCGTCACCGTAAGTCCACGACCATGCGCATATTATTATTGATATAGAGGCCTATCTGCCTTTGAGAAATCCTGAATAAGTAGCCTACTAATGATGTCTGAAATGCCCTGTTTTAATCTTGCTGCCAAGATTTTTGGAAAAATCGTACGATTTGTATGAAGGGTATGGTCAAGTAAACTAAAAAAAGTTTTTCTGGATCATTTTAGAATCTGAATCTGAATCTGAATCAGCTTTATTGAACAGGTATGAAGACACATACGAGGAATTTTCCTTTGGAGCATTGTTGCTCACAATGTGCTTACACATTCAAAACAAACAACCCAACAAACAATATGCACCACCTCTCCCAAAATGCACCACAGAGCGCCACAGGAAGTCATTCCTGCCTGTGGCCATCAAACTTTTTAACTCCTCCCTCTAAGTATCTGACACACAGACACTCAGAGAGGTTGAAACTGGACAATATCATCTGTTTTGTGCAATAACACTGGCTTGTAATGTGTGCAATACTCAACTGCTACTATTATTATTATTATTACTTTTCACCATTGCAACACCTTAACTGTGTTATTTATGTAAATACTGTATCATAATATTCCTTTAACTGTAAATATCCACACTCCTTATATTTCTTTATTTCTTTATTTCTAATATCTGAGCAACTGTAACACAGAGTTTCCCTTCGGGGATCAATAAAGTATTTCTGATTCTGATTTCTGAATATATACACACTAATATAGACACACTAATATATATACTCTAAACAGAAACAATGTAGAGAGATGAGTGCAATGAAGAGACCAATTAAAAATATTTAAATTTATACAGCAAAGCAAAAATACAGTTGTTGTGCTCATTCTTTTAGTCTATGTCTTCAGTTCAGTAACATTTCAGAGACACAGCTGTGGATTTGGGTTTGTGCTGCGTCGGCCAGATTTATTCTGAACCTTCGACAGTGGAGTTAGAAAACTAGGCCGACGATAAAACAATGGAATCGTCACTAGCCCATAAAAAAAATAAAGAGCAATTTTCACAATGGAGTCATTATACATAAATATATAGGCAGAGAAAGAAATCTTAGTTCTCAAAATGTTACTGAGTAGCCTGTACGCCAGATGGCACTGTTTAACCATGCAGAGAACAAGAAGCGTTGCCATAGATCAGCCTATGTCTGATACAAGCTGAACGATTTGTTAAAAATTAAAACTTACACAAATCAAACTTTTAAAAATGAGTACATCAGAGAAAATGTAGCTAATAAATTGTTTAGAAGAGGTAGGCTACTCTGTATACTGTACTCAATAAGGCTCTACTCTTTTTAGGGTTTTCTCTTTGTCCAACCCTTTCATTCAGCCATTCATTCAATTATCTTGTGCAGTGTGCACTGTCAAAAGCTTATAAAAAAAATAGCACATAGGAAATTTATTAACACAATATAGCATAATTTGTGGCTACAGGGTCATTACATTGAAGAAATGGGTGTAACAATAGGTTACATTTTTTATCTTCAATCATGGTTTTACTCAAGGCTGAATTACTTCAATTGCCTATCCCAAGACCACAGACAATATGTTTTTTAAAAAACCTTGTGCAAACACAGCATGTGCCTTATGTATCTCGTTTTTGTTATCTCTAAACAAACAAATCCATAGTTCTGCTATAAGGAGTTGTATAAGCCTGTGCATTAAGGGAAATGGTTATCAGAATCAGTTTTGACGGCCAAGTGTAAACCTCCAGTGAATTTGACTCTGGCTTTTTGTTGCACTCACATACACTAGAATACACGTTAGAAACAAGAACAACAAAGCTGAACAATCCATCAGTTGTCCTTTCTGTGAGTTTGCCATTTGACCATTGGGCTAAACCGTAATAATTAAGTAGTAGCCTACGTTTAAATTAGGTTTATGTTTGTTCAGGACTATGGAAGCTAGACAAAGAAACATCAGTAAACTATTTGAATTCCGAGTTCTTTTATGGCATTTACAGTTCCACTAATCGTTTGAGTAACTTTTCTGGGGGAGTAGGCTGAACAAGGAGGCGTCTTATTAGTCTGAGTAACTCTTTACAACGGTATCTCCCCTATTATGAAAAAGATGCAATCGCGATTCCTTCCTTTGTGAAATGATGCCTTCAGGTGCCAGAACAACAATCGTACGTACAACGTGGCCGACCCTATAGCATTGCCCAACGGATTGGGAATGAGAAAGTTTTCCATTATCCTCAAAATAAGTGACGTCAAATAATAACAGACAAAGGGGGCAGTGAGGTTGTAATAAAATAATAATTAAATATGCTGTTATTACAGCATTATCCCATGTAGGTTAAATAAATACACTGTATGTGTTTTGTGAATTATGTTTACCTTGTTGCTGTCATGAAAACATGTTTTGGCCAAACATATTTTTCTATGCTTATTGGACACTTCTTTGTTTTAACATATCACGTCTCTCTTGAACACAATAAACATCAGAGGAAACGACTTCTGTTAGTGGGGGGAATGTTGTTATCATGTCCGGTCGGATGCACTTGAATGAATGATAAGTCTTCTGTAGCATATTGCAGTCAACATCACCACCACCACCGGTGTTTTCCTGGACTGTTTTGACTGAACATTTTCCGTAGTTAAGGGGGTTACTAGGGGTGATTTTGTTTTTTGTGACAGCTCTAGGCTGCAGAAATCGATAGTTTAACGGCTATTTTAGTAGTGGCAGTGTATTTA
>NW_022603021.1:0-20448 GCF_008692095.1 Etheostoma spectabile
CACTCTGAAAGAGAAATATAGCCCCTGAGGATTAGAGACTGAATATAACTGCTCTAAATGTCAAGCTGCAACATTTCACATTTCACTAAGTCCCTTTCCACATTCTGACCTTTCTGATATTTCAACTCTAAGGCCCATCTATTGTCAGCGAACCTTTTTCCACCAAAGGCAGGCAGTTAACATTTAGCCCTTCCAGATGTATTGAGTGAATTCTGGATTCATTCAAGAAGTCTCTAGAGGATGAGAGCAGTCTATACTGTATGTCTGTATGTATGTGATGTGTGTGCATGCTTGGAAACTAAACTGTCTTTTGTGTTTGCAATGCAATCCTGCTCAAATGTTATATTCCAATTGCCTTCATGTAACAGTAAGCCCATTAACCATTTTGAACCTAATTTGATAAATGCGACAGGTTTCTAATTTACTTGTCAAGGAACATGATAAAAGCTGTTATTAGAGATGCCGCCAGTTCTAAAGAGATGCAAATGTCGACTCCTAAAGCTGGCTATGCAAAGAAACTTGTAGTTTTATTTCACTGTCACGGTCTTTTGCTGCGGCATCACTTTAAAAAAGCACGGTCAAATATAGGCTTGCTTGCTGAGTCACTGCAGATGTCCATGTGTGCAGCTGCTCCTATTATAGATCCAGCATTTGACACACACAGGCTCACAGACAACACAATTCAAAGTGACAGAGTTCCTCCCTGTCGACACCTGCATCCAATCTATGCCTGTCTGAAGCACTATCACTCAATAGCATCACTGTTTTACCATGTCAACGGCTCAGTGAATGCTGGAGTAACGGCAATCACTAACAAGCCATAAAGAAGCTTGTTTCAGCAGGTGAAGCATCTTGTTTGAAAGATTTTTGTAGGCTCCTTGAAGCCTACACGATAGAGATATGACATTTCAGGGCTTAATGGGGAGTCACTTCCTACACAAGGAAGATGCTCCTCACTGACCTGGTGCTGCAGTGAAATCTGTTCAGCTTTAAACTGCCATACCTGACTAACTCTGATACTAAGGCCATTTTAGACTGACTAGCACTTGAAACACGCAGGCACCTTTTTCACTTCAATTGAGATCACTCTGTTGGCAGCGCAGAGGGCTTCAGAAGTATACGGTCTGAAAAAGTGGAGTCTGGCGAGTCTGGCTCCACTTTTGCTGCAATGATATCCGACACTAAAGCTGCATTGGCCAATCAAATATGTGCAAAGGCACATTCCAGTTAGTACTTAGCAACGTGAATATTTCTGCTCATTCTCTGGCAATTGTTTCAATGACATTCCATAGTTGTAAATCCAGTCTCATAGCTGTAATTTGGCGTCTGATAATGAACTGATAAATGATGGTATTTTATGGAAACAACACACCCCCATCACTGCAGACCCTTGCCTTCTATTAAGCAGGTGTTTTTTGAATTATTGAAGTGGACGTGCTAAAAACTCCAGACTAATTGAACAATATGAACTTGCTATCATTTGCTTGATTGCTATTAAGTAAAGGGAACACATGCACAGAAAGTCTTTTATACTGTATGTTAATGGATTATACATTTTAATAAATAATAAGAAAATAATTGTTATAATATAATATTATTTTTAATATTTTTATTTTAGGACATATTTTATACTGTATGTTGTTAATGGATTATACATTTTGATTACATTAACCAATGTCTGAACAGGATGCGGCTGTCACATTACCCATTGCTATGGCTTATACAATTTAAAAGCACTACCTTCCATCACAACTTCACAACTGGCTGTACAGTAATATCAGTCCAGAACCTGATACTGCCAGACAGGATGAAACAGAAGAAGTTGTAGTAGTCATATGATATGTTTGCCTGGCTAAAGCTCATATATTGTAGCTGCCTTTACAAACTGTATAATTCTACAAATCATTAGACTGAACAAGGTCACCCGCACAGACTGTGGAATCAACGCATTTAAAAGCTTCTCCACTTTTAGAGCTTGATTGTACTCAGTAAATGTCAACACTTAGCCTATTATATTATGCAATATATTGCATCCATCAATTAACAATGGATGAGGTGTTCAAACACGGCGGTGCATTTATTTCAAATAAAGCTTTAGTGCCTATGTCCAGAGGTTTATATCACTTCTGACTCGCCCCCACTGACAGGCTTATTCTTTTAAAATGACAAAAATACTATAAATACTTTTTAAGGAAATATTAAATGTAATGGTTGACATTGTGATCATTGAAAAACGGATGTGGGCCTGAGTGCATCATGTAACTTATGTCTTTTATTTCACCGAACAGTTCTGTTCTGTGGATCATCCTCCAGGCCATGAATATCTACAGCAAATGTAATGGTACGCAGACTATCAGTGGACTTGAAGAAAAAGTTGAATTTGATCTAAGGGTGGCAAGAGAGGAAAGATCTTGTGATGAATGAAGTAGCCCAGGGTTTCTCCCAGAAAATTGTTTAGCCACAGCGGCAACGAGAACCCGACGCATCTCGTCTCATGATTAAGTAGAAAGTAGATGACGGCTTAAACAACATCCACATGATGTTGGAGCAGCTGACGCCAGACATTTGATGGAAATTGTGAATGCTTTTTGTAAATTCCATGACAGTCAGCCCATTAGATTTAGATCTTAATATTTATTCATAGTGGCCGAGTGATTGCACCAGGGAAAAGTCCAAATCACGAAAACATTTGAATTCACTGTGTCAAGAATTGCTCAGGAGGAAAATCTGAACTGACAAGTTAAGAACTGAAAGGTCATCAGGGTATCACCAAAATTGTAAAATTCTGGCCTGTAAAATTTTCTTTTTAATTCTTATCAGAAGATGATGGATTGTTGAACGGATGGACTGATGGGATTGACCCACTGACTTACCAGCATTGATATCCTGCGGCTCTGCTCCTGGTGGGCGTTGAAAATGATTATACATTGATATCATACCAATCAGTAGGTTATAATAGGGCTCGTTCACATTTGTACATGGTGCGCAGGCACCCTAGGGGGATACTAACCCTACTAACATGGAGCGCAGGGACAACAGCATATGACCTACTGTTTAGGGCGAAAAGACGAGCTGAAGTAACTGCACACATCACTGAGTAAACATGATACACACGATCTTGTGATTTATTCAAATATCTACCAGCTCCAGGGAACTTATTATATTTAATTTGCCTTTTTATGGCCTCCTACACTGGATGCCAAAGTTAGAAACGAGATGTCAGGCGCATATTCCAGAGAGAATAGAAAGTCACTAAAGTCTTGTTTAAACACACCAAAGCTCTGCTCATGAAGCCATTTCCAAAATGCAAATAAAACCAATCACAGTTGTTGTGGTTGTTCATTTTTGCAACAGTCCTTTAAGCTAATAGAGCTTTTACCTTAACGTATAGGATTGGAATTCTATTCAAAATCTGAAACTGCCCGTGGTGTATGACTCTGCTCTAAATAAGCCATTATAAGTGGTTTGTTTAAGTTACCTTCTGCAAGGTGTATTGAAGTTTTTTGTACCCAGTTTAGTCTTTTTTAAATTTGTATACTATTAAAAATGTTTATTTTTCCCTTATTGTATGTACTGTGAGTGTTAACACGAAATGCCCTTGACACATTTTCTGATGGAATTGTATATTTAATTAACGTTATTGTTCACATATGGTCTCAAACACTGCTTTTACTGAATTTCTTCTTTTCCCATCTGTGTGTTTCCAAACATGCTATTGAATTTCCCTGTGCCTCTCTATGTCTCTCCTGCTTCAATAACAGGGGCCCATGCAAAAAAACAGGGCGAGGATTTAGCGGATAACGACGGTGATGAAGATGAAGGTATTTTCCATGGTGAACAAAGATGCTGCATGTTTTTTTATTTTTTATTTCTAGAGTTTTTTTTCTGTTATCTGATCACTTGTTTTTTTTCTGTTTGATTTATTTTTGTTTCTAATTGTAATTGCAATCATCAAGCACCCTGTCACATTGCACTCTGTAAAATGCTGTCTTTGATCAAATGTTCGAGTGTGAGAGAGTGAATGTGAGGTCTTTTGTTTCTAAGCATCCGCCTTCAGCCGATGAGTAGAGCGTTTGGCTTCCGAGTCAGATCGGATCTAGTAGCTGTCTAGATAACCAAGCCTGCGTTGAGTCATTTTAATATCTCACATAGTGACTGAAGCAACTGTTATTACAAGGGCACAGGCAGTGGTGAGAGCCTCTTGTTAAGGTGTGGCCACGGCAGCTGTATTTGTGGCGATAATGGCAGAGGGGAAGTGAAGCAGCAGTGTAGTATCAGACTGTTCACCAGGTCTGCCAGCAGATTTAGATGAGGAGCGGCAGTTCAGGAGTGCTGCTGAAGAGGATTAGAGGCGAGAGGTGTAGAAAATGGGAAGTTGCTGCTCAGCAATCACATTGTTCACTTTCCATATTATCTTGGGATATTCCTGGCTCAGGGTGGATCTCTGCCGAGATTAGAATGAGAGACGATTCTTGTGCTGCAACAGAACGGCTTAAGTCTCTGAATTTGAATCGAACCCTTGATATCGCTCTGTCCTTGTCTTAATTTGCCACAGTAAGGCAGATGATGCAAGCATGGTTTTTGGTATCAATGTTAAGCCCTTTATTTATACATATTTGATTTTTGCAAATTTTGTGTCTAGTTGGTGAACAAGATTATATGTTGGAGTGAAGTGGTTTGGGACATTAGCCCATGTTAGGGCATATAGACCTTCTACTTGTAGGAAAACGGAGATGTCGCACCATGTTGCCATATCCTTCCATTTATTCGTCTTGAATGTTGGCACAATCAATGCCAGCTTTGCTGTGGGTCCTAAGTTGGATTTCAAACCCAGCTGAGGCCGATTGGCCAGGCTTCTTTCCAGATGTTTAAGGGTTTGTAGTGAAGCTCCTTCTTCTTTGCCAGTTGACTCTTCGTTCACAGCGAAGCCTCACACTGGCCTTGATCACAGAACCGGAAGCGTTGCCATGGCACCACTTTGACACACAGGTGTTTTCTTCATTCAAGCCCACGGCGAGCTGTTGCAATTGAAGCCAAACCTTCAGTTTTCGGCTTGACTGTGTGTTTACGTGCACACGTGCATGTGTTTGTCTTCCCTCAAGCAAGCCCACATGCGTCAGTGTATGTAGCCCTAAGTCCGTTCAAAATTGCTGACAAGTGCCGATCCCTTTGTCTGGCAAGTCTTTGCATGCACACACAGTGGCTTGGACTCCAAGCTGTTGTGCAAGACTAGCCTCACTGAAAATGTGACAAGTCTATTCTTTACTGAGCGCAACTAATGCTGTTTACAGAGCATCACCGTCCCAGCAGAATCTCTGCCGCAGCACTGTAACTAATGCATGTGTGACAAAGTTGGCCATCAATCCCTAAACATGATCCAGAAGATTTTCATTGTTCTGGTGAATGTGTCTGTTTTGAATTGCCATGGGCCAACACATTAAAGCCAGCATTCAGGGACAGCCCTCTTTAATTCTCTCCCCCCCCCCCCCGCCCCCTCTTAACTTCACCACTCACTGAAGGATGGCCGAGTACATTGCACAAACTACAAAGTCCTTGTAAGCTGTCTTACATACTGCTGCTCTCACAAGTGGCTGTACTATTATTGTGGGCAGCAATCTCCTTGTCTACAGTAAATGTAAAGCAAGCATTACCAAGGAAAATCAAGTTTTGTATTAAAGTTAAAGGCCAAGTAGTATATGAGCACAAGCAGAACTCCCACTCTCTTACTATTTAGCGGATGCAGCTCTTATCCACAGATTCTCATTCAGTCCAGAGAGCTGCTGTCTTGTCTGGTTTCTCTGTCTAACCCCCTCCATCTCTCAGTCTGTTCATCCCAACATTACCATGCTGTCTCAGTTGGCAGTCTGTCTATCCTGGGCTTAGTCCCTCCCTCTGCCATATTTAAGCTGCCCTCCTGCCTGTTATAACCCTCCAGACACGATCTTATATTCACTACGTTTTTATTTGAACAATAAAGGATTTCTCCCATTGCCAAAGAAATGTAAGTAACACATGTAATGGAGTAGGACTATTTAAATGGCCAATAAAAAGCCAGTGGAACAGACAATAAAAACATTCAACTGAGACGTGGAGCTATGCAAAATGAAACATGTAGGAGAAATATAATGACCTTTTTTATACTTTATGTCTCTCTCTGTCCGTTGGCTGTCCCCAAGGTTCCCCTCTAAGCCGTTCAGTCTGTCAGTCTCTTCCTGTGTCTTTCTATTTGTCCCTCTGTGTGTCTGTCTGAGCAGCAACATTCAACCCCCTGGCACCCCCAAAGTGCATTCAAATTCTACGCAACACTTCCTCCAGCAACACAAGCGTGTGGGCCAAGTTGCTGTGATTTACATTGGCCCACAATCAAGACTCAGTTTTACAGAGGCTGTTATTGCACTGTAAAAAAAAATAAAAAAAAATAAAGGGAGCACAAGCTTTCAATCACCTACCTGCTGTTGTTTGATAAAGGTGGGTATGTAAGTAGAGGAAGTCAGGCTGTGTAGGAACTAAATCTCCCAGGTGGAACATGGCAGTGGTTCCGAGGTACTGTGCCCAGGGCCGAGAAAGGCAGCATCCCTACTCCACCTCCAGAGTGTCTCGCACCACTGCTGCCTTTGCCCTATCCAAGTGATGATAAAGGGAAATGTGTGTGTATGTCTGTCTGTCTGTCATTTGGCACTTTGAGACTCTAGCTCTAATCAGGAGGAATGCTTCCACCCAGCGTGAGGCTGCACACACTCAGACATATACACTCGCATCGATTAAACCAGTGAAGCATGCACACATGCACACACTTATACACATAAACAATGCTCGCTTCCAAGCTCTAGATGCAACCACGGAATAGACATCACACACATATGCACACACATAGCCCCACTCGCCATAGAGAAGCTCACCATCGTCGCTGTGCCAAGGAGCAAAGCTGAGCTCCCCCTGCCTGGGTATTACCATTAATTCCATTGCACAGGCCTGACTGGATCGCCATCCAGCAAAGCCCTCAGCTCAGGCAGGCTGGAGACAGTGGGGGCAATTCACACACCATTCTCTCCATTCTGCCACTATCCTATTCTCTGTGATGTGATAGGGTTGAGGAATCATGCCCCTTGAAGTCCATTTATGCAGAGATATTTGGAAGGGTGCAACTCCTCAGTGTCTTTCCAAGATAAGCATTGGTGCTAATGACTAATCCACAAGGGCATCATTTGAGCCATTTCAAAGGATGGAAGACCCAGACTGCTGCTGTCATCAATTTCCCCCCTTTCGGCCACGTAATGAAACATGTAAAAACGTGCTGCTTTCGATAAATCTAGAGAATGATTCAACAGCAAAGACCAGCTTTGAACTAGTTCACTTTCCTCATGCAGTGCTACAGCACATCTGAGGTGGTTTGTGCTGTGTGCTCTTCTGTTGTGCGTTTATCGGTGTGCTGTCCTCAACCCTTCAGTGGGTTTGTACAGTATAGCATCAGCTTATGTGGCTTGCACCAAGAACAGCAGGCTTCCCTGAAAGACTGAAGGGTTAGTGTTGGTTCACTCAAGGAGTAAGCAGCGGTCTGTGAGTCTTAGAGAGGACAGCACCTCTTCAGCCTCCTCATCTAGAGCCAGGCTAGCTGTAGGGGGCTTTGGCTAATAGCCTTGTAGGTTTCTCACCATGTCTTCTCTTTCATTTTACTCAGCCGGTGTCTATCCCCGCCTCTCTTTCCTTTCTGTCCTCATACACAACACTTTCTGTCTTCCCTGTTGCCAACATCACATTTAACACACCGGCAAGGGAGCAGGAAGTCACCTTCACACAAAGGTTATTCCTCCCATTAACTTTACTGTAGCCATGTCAAGATGCATAGAAGAGGCACACACATTTCCTTTTTACATACCCAGTGCCATGTTCAGATTTTCCTTATATGCATAAGTCATACCCCAGTTGCTCTCCGATATGTCAAGTGTTCTGGAGAACACGGTGGAGTCTGGCATCCTCTAACTGTAAGGTGCTCTTTTCCTGCCCATCCCATCACTCTTGATCATGTGTAGACTCTGAAAGTCCACTGGCTTAAAATAGCAACAGCTATGCATCAGCAATTTTTTCTTTGTGGTCTCCTTTCCCTGTCTTCTGTGAGTCCAAAATGAAACATTTGTTACTGTGTGTTCCTTCACTTCAGCCTTTTTTTCCCCTCCCGAGGCCCAGTCACACACAGCGCTAGCTCATTTAATTCATTATAAAGTGAATATCAAGCAGACTTTTGGTGACATTCAGAGTAATGTCGCTGACTTGTACGATGGCACAAGCTGCTGTATAATTTGGTGTAATTACACTGTCTGTTTTGCAAGGTGCTCCCCAGTTAAACTAAATGCACTTCTTAAATGTGAACATGGCCAGTAATGGACTTGTCATGAGTGAAGCGTGAAGCTTGGCCTGACAAGAGCACTACAGTAGGGTGCATGTCATGTCCTGCCACATCAGGATATTGTCACCCCACCCCACCCCCAACCTCTCAGACCTCACTGATAGCCGCTGACAGCCACCATGTGTTGACACAGTGAATGCCACCGACACTTATCTCCACTTGCCTTTGTGCTGTCCCACTCCAGAGTGTCAAGGCCGCTTCTGGGGGCGCTTAACGTCAGATATATGACTGACTGTTTTCAATGGAGTGAAAGTCAAAGGACAAAAAGGTGGAGGTATAGTGGAGGGAGAGGAAATAAGATAGAGGAGGGTGGAACGAGTGCTCCCAGCCCTCCTGGTGGGTTTCACTTGCAGCACCAACGCTTAGAGGCTCAGCTCGGGCCTGAGTCATGCCTCCCACTGACACTCCAATCAGTCCAGAGCCACCGTGATGCACCTATGAAAGGTTGTGCTCCTCTGGCTTGCTAAAATTCATGCCCTGTGATGTAGGTATGACTGCCCAAACCTTCTATTTAAGCCGGTGCTGTGAACTGAAGGGTTTTTCATTCATTTATTAGTGATTTCTTTTAAATTTATTTGCTCTACTGCTATACAATTGTTTGCTGTTCGTATGATATGTGCTGAGAGTGTGCGTCCCTGTATTGTGGATGCTGCATGATATATGAAATATATGAGAAAGTGATGTGTGACATACATGTATATATTTCTGTTCAGCTCACTCTTCATTGCATATCAGCTTTCATCTGCATTTCTGTCACACACAGATTTCTTTGTCATCATGAGTTTATTTTGTTTCTTGTTTTTTTTCCCCAATTCGTTGTGCATGTGAGTTTTATTGCAAATATACCAGTCAGTGCATTAATGAACCTATCTCTGTTTCTCTTCTGGCACAGAGCTCTGTGCTACATTGTGATGCTGTGAATATTTGTGTTGATGGAATGATGTGTTTGCCTCGGAGAAGTTAGTGAATCAGGAGGCTGCTTTTTCAACTTAGTCACCTGTTACACCAGATTAGGCCGTCAGCAACAACCGATAAAGCTCTGATCTGATTGTTTTCAAAGAGCTGCTCACCTTTTACCTCTAGTCATTTCGTGTTGCAGCCCACAGGTGGATGTATCTAGAAAGGATTATTATTTCTCATTTTGAACCAAAGCCCCAACTGGGATCTGTTATATTCTGCTGCCCCCCCACACCCTTACCCCCACCCCCCTGCATCAGATCAAGTCAACAAACAGATTAGAACAAGTGGAGCTGCAATGTTTTGTATCGCTCTCCCTAAGCCATTTAACTGTTGTCATGGAGACCCAATGTAAATTAACAAAAGAGGTGACTGATAACATTGACATGACTAATCTTTTTCTTATTTCTGCCCCCTGCTCCGTCTTCCTCTGCCATTCTCCTTGTTTCTGTGGCCTATTTGTTTGAGTACCTTGTGTAGGATATGCTGTTCTTCTGCCTTTCTACTGCCCCCTCTTTTCCCCTCTCTGACTGTACCTTTCATGCGTTCTCACCCCATGCATCCCCCCCTCCTCTTGTCTAAGATAAGTGTGTGCATAGAGAAGTGTCAGCTATAAATCACATTTCACTGTGTAGCCTTCTCAGATACCAGCAAGATAAAGAAAGCCAAGTTATTGCTTTGTTTTTAAAAGTAACAGGGTCATGAATAAACAAGGGAATAACAAAAAAACAACAACATAAAAAAAAACAACCTGTGAATCAAGGCTGAGCTCTGCTGCGGGGGTTACAGAAAAACCGTGTCTCTACAAAATGCATTTAAGTAGTTGTCCTCGGTGTTAGGCATGCTAATGTGATGGGGTGCATAACAACGAGCAGTGCCTGTGCAGATGGATGCAGATTGGGCTGTGGAGGATGTGGTCTGCGATTAGCTGTTCTTGAGGATTTTGAAATTTGGCTCTAAGTTACCATAGCAACCAGAATACAAGACAACCCTTTTAAATCTGAGCCCAATTCTTTCTCTCTTTTGGATTTTTCCCTCTTTTAATTTTATAGCTTAATTCCTTTCTTTCCTTTTTATTTTTCTTCCTTTCTTTCTATCTTCCATCTCTCTCTCTCTCTCTCTCTCTCTCTTCCTTTCTCACTTTTTGCCCTCCCACCCCTTCTCATTTTCACCACTCTAAGGCCCTAGGGAAAAAAAGAGAGGCAGGGAGTTGGACAGAGATGGAGGGAAGGCGGGAGAGAAACGGGGAGAGACAGGGGAGAGTCTGTGAGTGAAAGCGATACAAAGTGAGGGAGGGGAAGGCGAGAAGCTACACAGAACGCGGGGGGAGCAGGAGTGAAAATGAGAGAGAGTTTCTTGTCTTGTCTCCCAGCTCTAGCTAGCCAGCCAGTAATTCTTTTTTGTCTATTCCTCAAACAGAGGCTTTTTTCTTCCCTCTACCTCTGGATGTGCTTTATCCGGCTGGAATGTCGCTCCAGCTGGATATCAAGCCCTGCTTTGGGAATAGAATAAACAACATTTTACCAAAACTGAAGCACAAATTTAACTGCCTGCAATGCCAAGCAAGACTGCAAATGAATTGTTGCACAGAGATAGGCCTGTGTAAAAAGGAGGTGCATGGTAGCATTGTGTAATTAGCCGGTGCATTTTCCCCATCACTGTCAAACCAGATTAGCCTTCTCCCTGCTTAGTAGATGTGTCAGAGTACCTCTCTCTTTATTCTCCCTAATGGCTTCCTGCGTGTCTATATTAGAAAGCGGGTCTGCCTCCTGGAAGGCAACGGGAAACCAAATAAGACCCTAATAGTTAGGTTTTTATTATAAATATTTTATATGGTAAATGACGAGCCACGTTTTCAGCTGAGATGGCCAATTACTATAATGGAGTGGAACCCAACATAATGAGTGGACATTAATTTACTTCTCATAGAGCTGATATATAGGGCCATGGCCTCCATTTATATTAGTAGGCCCGCAGGACTGTCTCCTTACAGCTGGTATCTGAGAGGTGACCATCAGCTTGTCCGTTTGTGGCCACCGTGCTCTGTATCTGCTGTATCTGAATCTGAGCTGACCCTTGATCGGAGTGGGTGGACATCAATGTGAATATGTTAATGATGGCCGCTCTTGCAGACATACGAGATACTGGGGCCAAACCTGTGATGGTCTACATCCACGGAGGATCCTACATGGAGGGGACTGGCAACATGATCGATGGGAGCGTCCTGGCCAGCTATGGAAATGTCATCGTTATCACTCTCAACTATCGGGTCGGCGTCCTCGGTAAGCATCTTTCTTTTCTTTTTTTTTTACTTCACCTCCTTCTTTAAGGACATTTTTCTGTGCCATCTTCATGGGCAGCTAGGTGTAATGAGCACTGCTGATTGCCACATATACTCAAAATAAGGCTGAGAGAAAAACACTGGTTCCTGCGCTTCTTGTTGATGTGGTGCTTGTGTATCAAAATCACAGTAATTGAGTGTGCTGAATGTGGGTTTGTTGTTGTGACTGGGGTTTAGAATAAATTAAGAAATTATTGTAATGAGGATGGAAAAAAATGATGAGATGGGCGTGATGCCGGAGAGATGGAGAGGAGAAGAGTCTGTTGAGAGAACGAGGGGTTCTCTCTCTGAGTTGCATTTGGTTGCAGATTGACTCACACAGCTGAATCCTCTTTCAGACACTTACGTGTGTGTGTATGTGTGTGTGTGTGAGAGAGAGAAAAAGAGAGAGAGGGAGTGGAGAGGCAGAGAGAGAGAGAGAGAGAAAAACGAGAGAGAGAGCTCCATGGAAACAGCTGCAGCAACACAAAATGGAGATTGTTAGCACACTACCCAAGCTTTGTACCTTTTCCATCCATCTCTCTGACACAGCTGATTTTCCTCCTCACACATTTTTTGTGTTTACTGACTACAAACATTGAATATAAAATAAAATGTTCACTGTTTTGTGGCATTTGTTAAGAGTGTTGCCTCAGATTTGGACTATCGCTGGATGCTGTTAACATAAAGGAGTAATAAAATGTTATTCTATAGTTCCTTTGGTCAACAAATCCCACAACAAATCTCAAAACCTTCAATTGATAACTCTGTTTCTCAGTACTGTCGGCCTTCTTCATACTGTATTTTGCTCACAGCTGCCAGTGTATTTGGTTCTAAGCGAAGATCTAAATCATTAAATCTTCACAAGTCACAAATTATAATTCCATTTTAAGCTCCAAATTCAAGTAAGTAATTTACTAACACCGCTGGGCACTATAGTTTTTGGCAAACGTTACTGAAAAAGAGGTAAATTTTGCATAGTATTTCTAAACAGCAGTACAATGCAATGTAACTCCAGCAGAGAAGTTGTAGCGACCTGACTGTACTGTCTACAAAGCAATATCTATCTAAAGATTGCTAACATTAGTTAGCATGAGCCACTGTACGCTACTGGTCATATGAGACCAAGTGAGACTCTTGCAGCAAAACCCTGAGTGAAGGGAATTGTGTGTGTTTTATTACTTATAAATATTTTATTGGGAAGAGAATGCTTTTTCTTTCTTTTAAAGTTCATAGTATCGCTTTTGTATTCACTGGTGTGCTAGTGAGTATTAATTTAGCTGTATCAGTGTCTCCCAACATGGATGTATAAGGGCCTTATAAGAAGTCACTCAATGAATCTGAAAAGTCACAGGATGATTAACAAGATGGAAAACAAGAACGGAAAATGTCTGCTATGTTAAATTTTCCCAATTTTCTTTTCTTTTTTTTAACATTGAATAGTTTTCCCTTTTTGGACATTTACAATGTATGAAATATACAATCTGTGACAAGGTGTCATAACTAGACATTGCTTTGTTTTAAAGCTCCAATATTGTAAAAAGTGAGATTTCCATGTCTTGTTTTTAATTATAAAGCATCTGGACTAATTTAGAGGCTGGCCGGCTGGCTAGTAAGCTAGCTTTCTTGCTAGGGGGCTAATTGTTTAGTGGTGCAGACAGAGAGGTCTATTACGGTCTTTATTTTAAATAACCCGGTACAGGATAATAGTTTAACATTAGTATATGTTGTAATGTTTAGGGATGTAGAGCTCTTTTAAAAGACATGTTATTGTTGGAATATATACACCATATACCTACAAAAGAAGTTATGAACAGTAAATCTTGTTGTACTTTTGCCATCTCATGGACATAATGTGACATTCAAATGTAATTTTTGACAGCTCTTATGCACATTTGATTGATCAGATGAGATTAAAAAAAAAATGGAAGGAGCCTTGTGTGTAGTTCTCACAGTCCTTTGTTTGTTTTCATCACACGTTTTCAAGCTGAACAGCTAATCAGATGAATTGGCTGTTCAGCCAACAAAGGCTGGCGCATGGCGACGATGCGGGACACCGCACAAACTAGGGTGACAGTGCTGGACGCACCGTACAAACTAGGGTGACAGTGCTGGACGCACCGCACAAACTAGGGTGACAGTGCTGGACGCACCTTTCCTTGCTTTGGTGCCCCTACAGGTTGGAAGCGGAATTGTCCCATCATGTCTCATTGGAACTACACATCTGCTACCCAATTTGGCAAACTTGTATAGTGCGGTTATAACCTGTAGAGAGCCACGAAGCAAATGCTGAAGTGCTGTTCACCCTGTTACGAGTTGATGAACCACTGAAATGATTTTGGAAACATTATTTTCAGGTACAAAAGGTTCTTTAGTGTTGCTTTAATGTCACAAGCAGGAGAGTGACTAAGTAGTGGTGCCTTATCCTCCAGGACATTGAGATGACTGGTGTGGTTGAATCACACAGACCCAACTACATTTATCCTGAGAATTTTTTTTTTTTTTTTTTTTGATGGAGATGAAAGCACTAAGGCCTATCGATTTTTCCATCATTGCTCATCTTAGATGTGCTGTACTTTCCTCTGTTATTTTTGTGGTGCATCATTTTGTGCGTTGTAATTAGCCTTTGGGGTGGTAAGGTAGTAGGAGCACTGGCAGTGCATGCTGCTTGGTGCTGCTGCCGCTGGTTTAAAGCTGAGCACGTAGACCTAATACGGATTCTTGATCATATTTCTTTCATTGCACTTCAATTATGAGACAGATGTTTCTTCACTCGCTGCCACATTTTGCTAAATGTCATTCAACATGCATGCACACACACACCCTTAAACACCACATACAACTACTCCAAGCGTGTGTGCACAGCTAGTATTCACACAGACAAACACAGTGAGACACAAGCAAAAATAATCTACACATAGGGTTTTGAACACACACACACACACACACACACACACACACACACACACACATGCACAGACATACACGCATGCACAGTTTGTAAAGCAGCTCTCTTGGTGAGCTCCCTAGCAGCCAATCTGAGAAATGAGCAGAGAAGAAGTGATGCATGGAGTTGAGCGATAATGTCCATCGCTGTAGCATGGTCTGATAATCTCCCCATGGTACGGCTTTAAACTGTTATTACAGACAAACCCATAAACCAAATAAAACCAAGGCCGGAGAGAAATCAGACCATGATGGACTAATTAACACTAAGCTGTCTGAAGATGTTCAATCATAAAAGTTTGAATTGCAATATTCCAAACACGAGAAATTACAATTACATGTATTTATTTTTTTGCATTATTTTTAGAATACAGTTTGAGCATTAATCTTGTCTAGACAGCATTAAGTGGAGTAGATTAGCTGTTTGTATTGCACTCTGTACTTTAGCCACTGCACACAGATTTGAAAGCTCTACACTTGCACTGTAACATCCTGTTATACGACAGCTACTGTAGATGAGCACAAATACTTCAATTTGTACTTCCTCTGTGGCTTCAGCTCAAGTATTGTCCAGCAGGACTCCCTTCAATTAAATAGTTTAAGAAGAAAAGAAACTGTGATTTAGATTCCACGTTGGTTGACGCAGTTACATGCAGAAATGCAGAATAAGTAAATAAATATACAATTATTAATGGAAAAAATGAAAGCTCATTTAATTAGGCTGCTTAAAGTGATGAGGGAATAATGGAGGCAGAGAGAATTAGACAAGATAATGAGTTTAAAGCGAAAGCAGACAAGGCAACAAACTACGCTTTCTGACACTAATATAGCTCTCCCTTCTTCCCAGGGTAATCTGAATATGGCATTAATAATGTAGTAAACACCTTTTGAAATACACACAACAATCTAAAAACTAACTCATTTCACAGCAGCAATAGGCCCAAAATATTCGGTAAATAACATCCCTAACTAACAAATCAGCACTGAAAGCATTGATTAACATTTCCCATGGCAAATTTCAACGAATTGGACAGCACTAAATTTTGGTAAATGTCAGTGATGAATGTTTTATTTATCTATTGCATTAATTACATTTCCGTTCTTCCATTTTTTGTAGCAGCACTATTTCCAGCTTTGCAGGGCTTTTCAACAATTTACTCAAATGGAGCAAAGTTATTGAAAGATGGTGCTCAGTGGGTTATGAAATATAGATTTAGCATTTGTTTGGTGTTTTTCCAAAAGACAGGCCGCAGTGGATGTAGTCTATATTTCAGCGTGGTTTTTATAATTTGTGCGTGGTGGCTTTAGATTCCACAGTGAAACACAATGTGTCGAGTGGCTTCCACTCCAGTTGCAAATAAAGAGGAGTCCACTAAGTTTCCAGGGCCGTTCTATCATCCCCCTGCAGCTTTTAACCGTGCGCTGCTGAAATTGTAATTATTGCTTCTAAGGGTAGACCACAATTCTCCCGAGGCTTCATTTGGAAACTTTCATATCTGAACCTTTCAGTATTCTGATGAATGAGAATTAATTTAGATTTTCATCTTTAGTTACCTATCGGTCCACGTATGATTGTCACCACATGAGGTATGGAGAATAGAGTTTTTCACTGTCCAAACTTGTCACACTCTGCTCAGGGCAGGGGACCTGAAGAGCAGAGTTTGTTTGCCAAAGAAAACAGTGTTGGGATTTCTGCTCATTGATCTGGATATGCGTGTGCGTGAGAGAGAAAGGGACATTGTGCATGTGGAGGGGTGTTTGTGCTCTATGAACGTGGTGCGCGTGCGTGTGCCTAGTTGCCGCGCCTCTCTAATGATGTGTAATGAGTCCCAGTCAGAGGGGAGTATCTTGTATCACTGCTCTTTACAAATATAATTACTCACTAGCTCTCCAGAGCATGTCAATTTCCCAGTCCATTGGGGGGCATTTGGAAATTACTTTTCCAAATGCATTAAAAATTAACAAAGGCCGCTTCTCTTGCCAAAACTCAAGGTGAGGTTTTTCCTCTCTTCAAAAAGGAGGAATGGTCAAGTACAGTATGCACTTGTGGAGAGTTTTCACCTTCCACAGGGTTTATTTGTGACTCTGATGTCTATCTCCCATTATCTATCTGATCACATTCATTTTATAGTGGGACGTCACAGCTATGGACTGTCGACTCAGTCCACCCAAGTTATTCAGGCCTTTAAAAGAATAGTTTTAGATCCAATCAAAAATAACCTAAACCCACTGTGTGAGTGTACTTGAGTGCAGCACTGAAGCAGCAGAGCAGGTGATTTGTTCAATTGTCAGATTTATTCTGTGTGTGGTAAGTGACTCTGCCTTTCTCTCTCATGCCCCTCTCCCAAACTAAAAATGGTGTCTGTTGGTAAAGCAGCCAGTGTTTTGGGGGGCAGAGGATATGTGTGGCTGTGTGTCAACAATATTGTATTATGATACAAGTTTGTAGAGTTGTTTTTCACTGACTGAAGAATTACTGCTGAGTTACATTGAGAGCTCATTACCTCCTGACTCAGACACTGTATTCTGCAGTGTTGGTTAATTAGTCATACTATAGGATGTAATCTGGATTCTTCCTTTTTGAGGTTTAAAACCATTAGCCTCATTTACACTTGTCATTTCAAGTGTCTTTTATCCAAAGTCCATAATTTGATAAAAGTGTTTATATACACATATGCCTCTCCTTTGGCCAGATCACAAATCAGATTGCAATCCGCCGTGTTTATCCCGGATTACAGGCGCATTAGGGTCGGCCCTCCTCCAGTTCAGAAGGAGATGTAATGCACCTGAATCTGTTTGGTAACTTCTAATAATTCCAACGTCTGCTCATTAGCAACTCAAACCAGTCCCTCTTGAATGCATCTTGGATGAATTGGACAAAACAAATGGATAGACTGAGTGTAAGTGTGGTCTATGTTGTTGTTCCTCTTTGATGCAAAATGCTCCTGCTTCCATGATTTCATTGCACCGCTTTCATAAAATGAGCATGGAAATGACTTTTTTTGTCTTACATATGCAGGATATAATCTGTCTGGGTGCATCTCATTGTCATATTGGATGTCTGGGATCACAAAAATTGCCCTGTGAGTTACTACGGAATAAAATTGGGATGACAACCTCCTGTGTGGCGAGAGTGAATTGACTTAAAATAAAGAGCCTCCCTCAGTAAGTGTTCCCAGTCTCAGTCATTTCGGTTATCATCTGATATATGAGCTTGGCGCCGAGCGGAGGAATTCACAAACAGTAGGTGGAAGAAAAAGCGAAGGCAGAGTAAGTTCTCTTTGTCTTTTATTATCAGGAGAGGAGCTGAGATGGATATTTACTTGCTTTTATTTTCATTTGGATGAATTCATCCAAATTAAGCAGGGAACAAAAACATTTATTCATCCTATTAATGTCAGGGAGTGAGGGATTGAAGTAATGGTTTTCATGCTCCAGTCTGCAGCAGCTTGTTGATGCTGCTCTCCTACAAATCGCTGCCAGGAAATTAACTCTTAAGCCGCTCTTGCCACACTGCAACAAACGTCTGGCTCTGCAAGACAGGGCTTGGATGGGGCCTTTTGTTTCCCAGTGCTCGGGTTCACAGTCCAAGAAGATGTTTCCTTTCTAGCTTAAAACTCTTGTATAGTATTGATTTAAACTGACACTGAGTAGGACTCAGTCCTTAGAAATAATGTAGACATTGTATAAAACGGCACTTCCACAGCAGGACCTTGAATCTTCATTTACGATGATTTTTTAAATACAGTAACACTGCTCAAGCATTTATAGGTTGTTCTTTCATTACCTTGTTTTTGATTAGGTTGTTTGTTGAAAAAAATAACTTTATAGTAATTATTCCTGTATTAAATCCTATATAAAGTAAGTTCTCAGATGCAGTTTGGAGCACTGTGGTTTGATTAGCTCAGAGCGCAATCTGCCACCATCCAGAGAGCGTGCCGTTCAGATGTTGGAGACCTCCCTGATTGAAAGAATTTAGTCGGTTGTTGAGGGAGGGTAACCAATCAAGACTAATTGTTTTTTCACACGCACAGAGTTGCCTTCATGCATTACTTTTTTTAAACCCGACAGACATGACAAGAGATTGGTTCAGCTTGTTCCTGTTTTGAATTACATCATTTCTGTCAATTTAGGGGTGGTTGGGTCAATAAGTTAAGGGGGCGGGGAGAGGGAGGCAATTCCCTCCCCCGTATTAATAAATACTGATAATGCAAACTGAGGAATTCCTACAATACAACCTCTTGCTCACATTAAAAGCAACTAATTGGAAAAAACCGCAATGGCATGTATAAGAAGCAGGCACGGGAAATGCAGTGTCTTTGAACGTAGCACCGACAGCAATGCAACCACAAAACAAGATGTCTTTTTTTATATATATATATATATATATAGTTTTAATATCGTAAGATAACATGACATTTGCATATTGGATATTGTTGCTCACAGCTGTAGATCATTTGTTTAATTCAGTTTCATTGGCTACCTCTGCAGACAAGTCACTAGTACTAAGATAGAAAGAGAAATATGAATACAGTGAGGCAGCAGAATAAAGTAGTCTATTAGATGCTCCTTTTTATTTACCTTTGATCACTCAGAATGAAGCATCCAGGCTAATATATGGATACTGACTCAATTCCACCTTTTGACATGGTCAGCCCAACCCACTGCTGACAGACACAATGCTTAATTCATTTTTCAATTTTCCATTGCTATGAAGCAAAACCATGTTGAATAGCTGATATATGAAATACCTTCTAAACATTTGAGGTACTGTATCTTTAAGTCTAACCACCTGCTCAGACTAATCATAGCAGCATTGTGTTAAGATGTTCTACACTGAATGAACAACAAATTCCCCCTCACTGTTGTGACTTGAACTCACATTCTGATGGATTTTTAATGAGAATGAGAACTTCTTTTTCATCTTACAACAAATGGAAACAGGAACAAGCTCATTATATTTCATAAGCCTGACATTTCAGAAAACTGTGACATTAAGAAATCAGTTCTACGGTACAGTATTAATTTTACTATGCAAAACGAGCTGTGCTGCCGCAGTGCCCTGAGATGGAAACATGTTCGATGATCGCAGTACTTCACCCAAAACAGTAAATATGCATTACAAAGACATCAAAGAGCTAACCCACAATTGCTTTCATCTGGTCAAGGGGTCCTCTGCTGCGTCTCATGTAAAAATGGAACACTTCACCCAAAGATGGCAATATGAAGTGCACAGATGGAACGGCGGTTCACTGAAGGAAAATGTCGACCTTGTGTCGGTTTTGTGGTCGAGATTCTTACTGATGGATGTTGACCTTTACTGTTTGTGATGGAAGTCGTGCTTCTTTGAACTCGCATCCCATACATGAGTAACATTATTCTATTCAGTTGCAGGCAAAAAACAAAGGTTTTGCGAGTACAGATATGAGTGGTCCTCAAAGACAAAAGACTAATATGTACTGAGCAGCTATCTCGCTCGCCTGACATGGCATGGTACAGCAACAAGAGATGGCATTTCCTCAGCACAGTCCGACCTAATAATGATTCAGGGGAAGTACTGCATATTCCAGGTATGCCTCTAGCTGCCAATTTTTTCCCATTTTCAAGTAGTCCTTAAATTGATTTTATTTGAATGTGACTCAAAGTACCCAACAGGTATATATGCAATGGATGAACAGTGGCAGGTGTTGCCAATGCAGTGATTAAGCTATTCTTTCACCTTGGGTTTTGTGGCAGAGGCTATAAACTTGCCCAAATAGTTTTGTGTGAATCCCTAGCTGGCCTTTGCCTTTGCTTTCAGAGCCAGATGCCTCTTAATAGC
>NW_022603022.1:0-63564 GCF_008692095.1 Etheostoma spectabile
ATCGGTCTCTGTAGCGGTGTGGCCAGCATCGGAATAGTCAGAAGCTACTCCTGCTTGGTCAAGGTGACAGGAATTGGGGAGCAGGGAGGAAGTAAGCAGATTTTAATGGGGAGAGCGGGGTTAGTTCAAAGTCTGCTTGTAAGTGATAATGAGTTAAAAGTGAAAAAATGTAACACATCCTAAAATTGTGGTTGCCAAAGAATATCTTTACTGGACCTCACATTTTTAAAGATGTGAATCCATTTTATAAAAGAAATTTCAGGTAGAATCTCAATGACTATAAATGTTGTCAGATGCAAGATTTAGGGAGTCATTGAGACTACTTTGCTGAGGTTTCTTTTATTCTATTGTTGACATTTTTAGCTTTTTTAAAGCACACAAAGCCAATATTCATGAAAGGGTGAAGTCTGCTCTATTGAAGTAAGTAGGACTGAGAGCCTCTATCCATCCTTAAAGATGAAAACATCATTACTTGATGCTTTGGGATGTCTAGTGTAACAAAGACCAGAAACCCAAGAGGCAACCCAGATTAAACAGCCTCACAGAACCTAATTTAATTATCCAATGTGACACATTGAATTTCCCAGAACCCACTAATAACCAGAACCCTACAAGTCATTCTACGTGGAAGCAGCTCCATAGCAGACTCCACACTGAATTCAATATAACTTGTAATGCAAGCACACTTGCTTTTTCAGTTCTGTGAGGCTGCTTTATTCATATTTGATACAAAATATGGCCAGATAAAGAGACACGTGTCAGAGGAAAAACACAGGTACTTCAAAAACAAAACAAAGGGAGGCAATGACAGAGTGACAGAGAGAGATTTGTTGTGTGCTTGTGTATATAATGTAATAGTATTTGTGTTTTCTCAGGTTTGGTTATTGTGCACAAAAAATCCATGCTCATTCATTTGACTGGTAAGTTAATGGTTTCCCCTGAAAGAAAGAGACGGAGTGCTAAAGTGCATTCAGGTTCTGAGATCCATTTAGCTTGAGTAGGAGTATGAAGTAAAGTAAAGAACAATGAAACTGTACAATTAGCCATGCTTCAATGTTCACCGCTTTATGATATCATATGAAGAGTGGGGTGATCATAAAGATCATATGATATATAAACAGAGGAGTAGGCACTCATCTTGGTATGAACCAACTTCCATTCTGAAGACCAGATTGTCCACCATCGAGGACGTACTTCAAAATTTGCACGGCAAGCCATCTATCGAAGATGAACTATTCATAAAATGTTGTTGCAGACCCTGGATGGTGGACAGATCTGGCAACCAGATGGGGCAGATGGATCACACGACTCTGGACACTGTGACCCAAACATGGACCCTCTTGTTGTACCTGTTGATAACCGTTGGTATTTTTCTTCGCTGGGACTGTCGTTCCACTCAGCACAGTCTTGCCAAAGGGGGGGAACGGTTTGTGATGGGATTTAACATTTTCCAACACCACCTTGGATTTCGTGGGTCTAGGCGGAGTTGGTCGGACAGGGGCAGATGTTGGAGGTACTTTCTTCGGGATGGAAACCTTTTCAACCACAGTCTTCACAACTTTGCTCACCGTCGGTTTGACCAGAGGGACTTTGCGACCACAGTTTTAACTTTGGTGACCTCTTTGACCTCTGTCTTTACTTGAGTTTTTGCTGCTGCTGAAGCTTTGGTGGCCACACCTTTGTTGTTTTTGTAGGTACAGGTTTAGATGCTTTTGTAGGTTTAGGTGCCTTTGTAGCTTCTACTTTGGCAGCTGATTTAGCTGCACTGACCACAGTCTTTTCTACTTTAACAATTTTCTCAGTCTTTGCTTTGTAGTGGTTTCAATTTTTGCCTGGTTTGTAGCGCCATTACTAACGACTTTTTTTCTACCACAGCATTAATTTTGCCTTTGCCGTTAGCCTTTGCCTCACCATTGACTTTATTTCAGCTTTGCCATAATTTGACTTTAACCTCGGTGGTAGTTTTGCCATTTCCATTGCTTTCTTCTCTGCTGCAGCTTTTGCCATTGCTGTTTCCATTAGTCTTAGACACAACAGTTGATTTTCCATTTCCATTGGTTTTCTTTTCTGCTGAGGATTTTCCATTTCCATTGACTTTCTTCTCAGCTACAACCTTGCCATTGCCGTTTCCATTAACCTTGGCCTGAGCTGTAGGCTTGGCATCAGCTGTAGCTTTGCCATTGCTGCTCGTTTTTGTTACAGCTGGTTTTCCATTGCCATTGCTGTTGGCTTTAGCTGCACCATTTACTTTCTTCTCGGCAGCTGGTTTCCCATTGTCGTTCTTAGCTGGGCCGCCGTAGGCTTAGATTTAGCTGCTGCTGTTGGTTTGATCTTAGACAAAAGGATCTCTACTGCAGTGAGCTTAGCTTTGGATGGCTTGGCTGTGGCAGACTGGGAGCTTTGGTGGGCATGGCAACTTGACTACAGTTTGGATGGTCCAGTCTTGGCCGGCTTAGCTGGAGTGGGTTTTGGTTTGACAGGGGTGGATTTAGTTGGGGTTTGCTTTTCCATTGAACTCCTTCTTCTAATATCCGTGATTATTGTTTGGTTAAGATGTGTTTAGTATGTAAAGTTCATATTGACAAAAAGAGAGTAGAGGAAGACAAAGATTTATGGAAGGGTTGGGAGGGGATGAAAAGCACAAACAAGGGATGGACAGAAGGAGAGAGAAAGACAAGAGTGGATGTTTGAGAAACATGACATAAAGATGGCCAAGGCTTGGATGATTTACTGAGACTGTACAGGCATTACTGGATACAGCAGATGATTCATACAAGTTTAAAACAGTAAGTAAATACCACTGAAAAACTACCAGTATTCAAACAAATTGAAATCAACATTTTGAGAAATTTCACATTTTTGACCAAGTTATTTAGACGAGTGTTTGCTGGTCTCTCCAGTAATGCCATTCCCATATTAAATGACAAAGCAGCATCTTTGCGCTAATATGAACTGGAGCCTGTGGTTTGGCAGAGGCACTGAGTGTGTGGCTGGTCAGGTGAGCTGGTGCTAACACACACACACGCACACACACACACACACACACACACACACACACACACACACACACACACACACACACACACACACACACACACACACACACACCACACCACACACACCACACACATCTTAAGCACTGGCCTCTGTCTCTTCTCCCTCTTCTCTCTTCTCTCTCTCTCTCCTCTCTCTCTCCACACACACAACACACACACACACACACACACACACACACATTATAATGCATTGCAAGACAGGGAAGGTACTGCTGTTTAGCCATGTAAAGAAAGAGCGGTGATGCCAGGCAAGCATGCAAATGCATGTGAGTCACATAAAAACACAAAATGAAAACAACAGTTCACAGTTAATTCTCACTCTTCGTGCTACTATTAAGAAATTACATGCAAATTCATATCGTCAACAAACAAAAATGTCACCGTAAAACAGGCCACCACCATGAATATAAACTCTTCAAATATGCAATACAGAACACAATCAGACTCAAGGGAGGAATACTGTGGCATACATGCATGTCATATAAAGGTCAGCTTTACAACCAAGATGAAAATATGTGCATTGATATTCCCATGTTGACTGGAAAATTGGTATGGAAACTGATAACCCAGAAGTACAGTAGGTGCATGCGGTGATCCTCCAAGTCAATTAAGAAATCATGCAAGTATCAAGACAACACAGACACATGCCTTGGTCAAATAGCATTGCAAATGTTGCTGTTTTTTTTTTAAATGAACTGTTTAACTGGGTGGAGTTCATCATAAAAAATGAGGTGCAATCACAGTAAAGCATTTGAAAGTCAATTAATTAGGCACTTCTGTGATCAGCCACTTTGTGAAATTCCATCTATCTTGTTCACAATGAAATAAAAACAAAACATATTTACAAAGACAATTTGACCAAAATCAGGTAAAGAAAAGGCTACTCTGACATGTTCTTACATGTGTTTCCTATGCTAACTTGTATTGGCATCAAAGACAAATCACCCAATCATCATGTAATCCATTGGTTTGATATGGAAATTTCAGCAGATGCACAAATTAAAAAATCAGAGATGTTATCAAGTAACCTTTCTTAATAGTCTCAACAAATTCTTGTAGAGTCCATTATGTGATAGAAGACCTTTGTAACATCCCTATTTAAACATGAACGTGCTCTCCTTAGACAGGATATATGGAAGAGTAAAGTATAGAGAACTGAGTGGAAACGAATGTGAGGAAAAAGTGATCATGTGTGTATAACAACACAGCTGCACCTACACCACCCCAGTGCCCCCACTGGGCCACATCTGGACATACACATCCACACACACACAATATATCACAACATGTAAATGACACAAGGACAAAAAATCATAAGAAAGAAAGGCACTCCTGTGTGACGAAGTCAGTGGAAACGAGTTGGACGTGTGAGAGGTCAATGAGGATTACAGAAAAGGTGAAATGTGAATACAACAAAGGGGGTATGGAATGATGAGGGATGAGAGAGGCATATGGAATGCTAAAAATATTTTTTTTCACACTATAGGGAATATGGAATATAAATCTTGTTCACACAAATATTTAGCAAGCTAAATC
This sequence comes from Etheostoma spectabile, assembly GCF_008692095.1. Classification (NCBI taxonomy): domain Eukaryota; kingdom Metazoa; phylum Chordata; class Actinopteri; order Perciformes; family Percidae; genus Etheostoma; species Etheostoma spectabile. The sequence continues at coordinate 4,593 of NW_022603022.1, forward strand.
TATATTATGAATTAGGCCACCGTTATTCATTTAAATCCTCTCTCTCATTCTCCTTCCCTTCCACAAACCCGCTCCTGTTTTCCCTCTCTCGTGCTCCCTCTTTACCTGTTGACTGGGGCCCCAGGTTGAGGAGAGGGGACGCAGAGGAGGGAATGCCTGTTGTTTCTCATAATAATAGGGGTATTCATGGTCATCCTGCTCCTCATCAAAGTACTGAGAGAGATTGGAAGGATTGAAAGATGGGAAAGATGGACGAAAGGATGGGTTGGCAGATGGAGATGAAAGCAAGAGGAATGAAACGAGAGGAATGCATGAAAAGGGAGAAAGTGGATTTCCAAATAGGAGGTGAACAGAGTTTGCAGAGAGCAAAGAGGGAAAAATATAGGCGAGAAGGGGTGAATGTTGGTGATAGACAGAGAGAGACAGCAAAGGAGATAATAAAATGCTTAGCTTTTATTTTTCCATTCAGCAGAGGAGTCTGTGCTGCTGTTTAAAAAGTGTTGATATTAGAATTGCCCATACACAGACAACCTTGATGAATGAGAAAACAGCAAAAAATAGAGCAACGGGTGAAGCCGATGAATAAAACCACACTGATTTATATTCATTCAGAAAGCAGTCATTTCAACAGGGTCAACATGACAGGGTTTGGGACACAAAGTACTGGAGCTCTGTGCAGTGACTGACACAAATATTGTATTGACTGATCCAGCATGCAGGCTTTAAAACAAAGATCATGTACTTTGGATGGATGAATGCGGATGAAAATCACCTGCTACTTTAGCTCTGTGACGCAGTTGATGTCAGGGAACTGTCTGCTCCCAAATATCAGTATGTTTTTGAGAGAAAAAAGGGAGGGAGAGCTTGCCAAGCTTACAATGTGCATATTATAATGTGCACAACCAGTCTCAGTAAGCAAAGAGGCTCCACCTTAAGCCATCTTCATGTCAAATGCTTATGTGTCTATATTTAACCAGAAAACCAATCAGAATTGAACTTCATTTGCATGTTTTATGTACTGAATACGTTCTCTTTCTTTCAATCCAGGGGAAGAAAATTGTGGAAAGACATGTGGGCTTGTATCATCCTCTTTCCCCTACCTTTCTGTGTTCCATTGCAGAAAAAAAGTCTAATCAACTGCTGAAATAATTCAAGTTTATCGAACGCAAAGTGTATTTAATGATGGAAATGTGCCCATTTTTAGAGATATAGTTGTGGAAAGGTATGAAATTGTAATGTCTCTGATTTTCTTTATTTACCTCAGGGACACACAGACCGAGGAGGAAAGTGGATGGATACAAACTGTTGACGGGGATGCGTGAGGAAGACAGAAAGGGAGAGCAGCACTTTGATGACATTATCAGATGACCCAAACTGAGACCTGAGGACTTTTTGTTCATTTTCAGAGGACTGGTGCATTTATATTGCCTTTGTTTTTACAAACTATCATGTGGTATAGCTTTCCTAACACAAATCATATTTTACTGACTAAATGTCTTTAGTCTTCTGAAAGATAAGATAAAACTGTATTTATCCTAAGGGAAATTGCAGGATGTTGATGAATCAGTGATTAAATAGGTTGATTTCATAACCCCTTGTGAAAGGAAAGCACACTAAGAGGAGCTTGAAGCAAACATGGGAAGACATGCTAACTCCGGACAGCAGGAATTTTAAGGACCTTTTATCTGAATTGTCTCAACTGACCCAGAATTATCAAATAAGTGACAGCCATGATAAAAAGCGGGACAAACTCTTTCAATTGTATGCATTTAGGATGCTTAAGTCCACTTCCAAACTCCTTTATTGTAGGAAGACCATCATTTAGAAAAGTGCCAATGAAAAGGAAAACAAAGTCCACAGATTCTGATTGGGCCTGCTTTATCGGAGCTACGGATGAGCCTACGGATGAGATGTCAGTCTTAGGTTATCGACTCTGTAATAGATGCTACTCAGTTGTCTAGTGAGTGCTATGGGATTTGTGTGAACAACTGAGACCTCATCCAACAGTAACCTTCATAATCGGTGAAAAAGTGTGAAGGAAATATAAAAGCCTACTGTAGTTAATGTAACCTGCAGGAAGAGTATTCAGGTTCATTGTTTGATAAACTTTGATAAAAACAGTTGATAAAATGTGTGCAGAGGACCCGATTCTGATGTCATACGTCTGTGGATGAACATGTGTTGTGGTGATGTTACTCACGTATGTGTTGGGGTCCTGAGCCTGGGTCTTGGGCAGTGGGGAGTCACAGTCAGGGCTGTAGTGTTCACAGAAGTCATAGGCAGCCTGGGGGTTGGAGGCGATCAGCAGTTGCTGGATGTCTCCCTGTTAGAAGATTAAAAAAACAGATCAACAAAAACCTGTACAGCTACATCATCTACAGTATTACAGCGTTCAATGAAAACTTCTAAAGCAGGGGTCTTCAACATTTTTTATGTAAAAAAAAACACTTAACTGAGAGTGAGATGGATCAGGGACACCCTACTACATATATTGTATAAAATTAAGTTGCATAATAAACCTACCATAACATGTCAGCAGACTAAAGGCTTTATACATACCCTTTTTGCAAAGAATACTAAGCTATTAAACTAGCCTCCTAATTGTTGGCATGATTTTATAAATCCTGTTTAATGTTAAACATACATTAAGTTCAATTAATCCTTTATTAATGTATCTGTGGATGGCTTTCTTAGTGACTACCTTACCTAGGGCAGCAAGCAGTGGGGATTTATTTATTTGCTAATAATATGTAGGATTCATGTTAAGACTTTAATACTACAATAATTTGGAGGCACCCCTGCATTAACTCTGAGGATCCCCTAGCAGTCCCAGACCCCCTACTGAACGTCCCTGTTCTACAGTATATTAAGTATTGATGTATTTCTAACTTGAATCGATGGTACCTTTTATGACTAGAACTTGCTACTACGAATTCAAAGACTCTTAACCAGTTATCAGCCTAGTTTGTAAAGCATAGTTTGTCCACACCTGGAAAACCTCCTCATCAAGCAGACGGGCACCGAAGACTGTGATGCCATTAGTGTCAACCACTGCGTTGTTGCCGCGGGGCAGAGCGCGGGTCATCTTCTTCTTGCAGTCCAGCAGCAGTGTCACATTTTTCTTTGAAACAGAGATAGCGATGCGATGCCACCTAGTGACAAGGAGGAGGAACAAAGGCGAATAAATGTGTACTGCGACTACAGGCCTGATTAGAAACGTATCAAACCAACCCTCAAATCAACTAACACACACACACACACACACACACACACACACACACACACATGCGCACACACACACACACACACACACACACAATTCCCAACTACTAACACCCACATGACCCCAAACATGTCTCAACCAGTCACAAACTGGTTGTTGCTGTTTACTGACTTGCCATCAGCCAGATTGACGCCTCTGAACAGTGGGTAGTCCTCGGGGGCTGGCTTGCCGTTCTGGTCCTCATACAGGAAAACAGGTGAGCGTCCCATTTCAATGCCCAGCTGCTGGATGCCCTGCTCGCTGTAGATGGAGAGGAGGAAAGCCTGGAGTCCAGCTTGGGCCTTAACTAGAGCCATGATGGAAAAATTCTCTGGGAATGGACCTGTTGATAAGAGAGGGATGGGAGGAGAGAGACAATACAAGACAGAAACAGGTAAGTTCATGAAGATGGGTCATTGCTCGACTAGTCCGTGGGTATTTCAGGACAGGAAGAAAATAAGAAAGAGGCAGTAATGGAGTAAAGAGCCTGAATAGAGCCTGTGCTGTAAGTTGGCTGATCTGGACCTTGCACCAACGCATGTATTTATCATGATAAAGATGGGAGACAGGAGGTGAAGGTAAAGAACGAGAAGGCAAAATAAACAGGTTTTAAAATAGTACAGATGAACAAGTGATGGCTGACAAAGGAAGAGACAGGGATAAGTATTGCAGTATGATAGATGGAGAAGAAAATGTGAAAATGACTCCAGTAAGGAGCTTAACGTGATTAAAGCAAGAGCATCTGTGCCAGGATCAACTGATTACAATGTCACAGTTAGTCCCATGTGAAGCTGACATAGATGATGATGGCACATAATAACAGGTGGGCAGAGCTGGAGAAGGATGGCTAAATGCTATGCCTCAGAAAATGAGTTGAACATCAGCTATGACTTTTGAGGATTTCTTAAAAACCACAAAAGTGCTACTTTCTCCTTTTCACTCCTTTATTCCACGGTGTCAGACGGTATTCTTAAGTTAATTTGTTATGGCTCTCCCAGTTTAACTCAGCTTGTGCACTGCAACACATAATTATACTTTATATCCATGAGCAATCTATCATGAGGCACCAAAGCCTCGCTAAACTCCAGAGAGCTAGATTTAAAATACCTCCAGACATGAGTTGCAACCTGTGTTTCTAATTATAGGTTTCTGCACTCTGGAATTCATCGTAAATAAGTTAAATATTAAGCCCATCCTAAAGTTCACTAGTGTAAAGTACAACATAGGAACATTAATATGTCTGAAAATACATACATGCACAAACTGTTTTGTTAAAATGACCAAGTTACTGAACAAAATAAAACTAAAATACATACTGTATAATCAAATTGTGACACTATGAGACCTACTATATTTAATCACAGCATGTAACAGCCTGAGGAAAAAACAGTTATTGAATTTCAATAGTTTTGTTTTTATTTCATCATGGTATACTATACAATGAAGTAACATGGATAGCCAACATTTGTTTCTCTTTTTGGCTCCGACACTGAACACACAAACCAGGCTAACAGGCTGGTTTATTTTTGTCTGTGAATAACTTAGTTTGTTATTCTATGTGGTGCTTTGGTTGTTTTTTTTGTGTGTGTGTGTGTGTGTGTGTGTGTGTGTGTGTGTGTGTGTGTGTGTGTTCTATATGTTTTGTATATAAATACATTTAATAGTCTGCACAAAGTTTTTTATGTCCCTTTTGTATGATGCACATTGTATGAAATGTGCTATAGAATTAAAGTTTGATTGATTAATTGGTTACTTATTTATATTGTACAACTTGTACTACTGATGTGGATATATTGTTCATAATTACAGTCTAACAATAAAGCTTCCTTTTTTAATTTGAAGATCAACAAAAGATTTAACTTTAGGTGTTTATAGTAACAGTGATCACGTAGCAAGCAGCCTCATCTTGTCATAAAACTGGCAGTCCCGACTAGCTAAAGCCTACCTGAGAAGAGCTGCTTTGTGGGGGCAGAGATCTGGGCCTTCTTGGAGATGCGGTATGCATGGTCGGGGGTGCCTGAGCGACGGGATGTGCAGAAGCCGGGGACCTTTTTTACGCCCTCGGGGAGAGAGGGAACCTGCAGAGCCCGCAACACATCCACTGGGTCTGAGGAAGAGAGGAGGAGAAGAAAATGGGCATTACAACTCATTAGCATAGTTGTTCTGTGCGTGACAGAGCAACTCAGTTTATTAAGTAAACAAGTGAACTTTCAAAGCTGAAACTTTAATTCCCAGCAATGATCAGTGAATTACACACAATTATCACTTCAACATCTAACTTTGAGTCCTGCTTTCTCTGGACAGAGCATGTCATTCTCCAGTTTTTCATTAGTCACTCTCTGTGGATTTAGAGGTGCATGTACAGTCCAGAATATCTGCGATGTCTACATTGATGGAAATAAATATCTACTGCAGCTCTACTTTATGAGTTAAACAGATAGGCCGGTGTATTTTTTTTTTAATGTATTAATGAGACTACAGCAGGCATTAATATATTCTGACGTCTTCCACAGCAGCTTTTCAGAAGGCCCACGGTCTTACAGGCTGTTTGGAAATCAATGTAAAGGTAGAAACCTTTTAAAGCGTACTCCTATACTTGTTCCAATGTTGCTGAATCCAAAGTAGAGGACAGTTTTATCTTTCACTGCAGCCATTCTTTGCAGCTGCAGAGACCTAACTTTGCCCAGAGGATCAAAAAAGTTAATCTGGCAAGTAATCTTAAATGTTCTTGCAGCACTAATGCGATTTAGGAGCAGGTACAGGTGATGTCCACAATGGCTACCACTGTACATATAGGTATAACATAACAAAGGCAGCACTGTGTCCGAGCAAATGGGACAGAGTCCAAGTCACATACATGAACCTCTGCAGGGCGGGTACAGTAAAGCTCAGTCTAAAGCAGAGCAGAGACAGTTCTCTCTATTCTGCTCACATTTATCAAGCAACTAGAATAAGTGGCTGTTGATGTGAAAGTGCTGAGTCAGATGAATATGAGGATACACATGACATGCACCAACACAAAAGTCACAGGTACACACACCCACAGACACACAAATACATCCTAACATCACATGCATGAATACAAATGCACACACACAAACACTGTACCCCCAGTTTCACATCTTGTCTCCACTTTCACATGCTGAGGTCTGTTTCTTCACCCTCCGTCTGCACTGTGGTTTGCCTTGTTGGCTTTCTCACATTGCTGAAAGGCACTGCGTCAGTCTGTGTGTTTCAGTTTGAAAAGCATGGCTTTATCTTCTGGGAGTCAGGGTTTGATTACCTTTAAGGCAACATTTCTTTTAATATAATGAATTTCCTTACATGAGATACTAAACAGCAGGAACTTAAATGTTGCAATTCTACAAAGATAGTAGGAAATTCCACAGTCACAGTCCTGCCATAAGCATCCATAAAAAATAAATTAAAAAAAAGCAGTGCTACCTGATGTTAAATACTCAGTGTTAGCTCCATGCCTCTTAACTGTTTTGGAAGCAAACACATTGAATTAACTAATAATCTTAAACATAATTTACAGTTAGTTTGACTCATGTCAGCACTAATTTCACCACAGTAGGCATCACATTTTAATAGGGTGGATGTGTAATTAATCACATGAGTTAACTTGTACCTTCTTGTTACAGAACAGTGTTACTCAGTCTTGTCCAAGTCATGCTTTTTGAGATAATTGGTTATTTAAAAAATTGGTTGTTCAACGTGTTTCTGTTGAAATGATCATTCTGTTATTGCTCTGCTTGCCACACTTTCTTTGTTTAACTTTCCCCCAAGATGCCGAGCTGCTGTGTACCCTGCCGTCTAATACAAGTGGAATGACAAATAGGCATGACACAAATTCTGCCAAGGTTTGAAAACAGAAGGTTTGCATTTACTTTAAAACTATTTTGCAGCCTGGGAACCCACATTGTACTTAATTATAAAATCTATCTTAGACAGTTACAACATCCTGATGGGACCCGTGTGTTTTTGAAGTGAGGCAGCTACAAAGTTACACTGTGCAACAACACCCAGTATTCACATTTTCCTGAACTCCGTTATCCTCCCTTACTTCTGGCTAGCATTCTTGTGTTTGAGGTGCACCAGAGAGCTAACTTTGCTTTTAACAGCCAATTAAATTCATTTACAGCCAGCCCTGGTGTAGCACTTCTCATAATAAACTTATGGTGGCAGTGATGCATTGCCTGTATAAAAAAAAACTACAACTCTGATGGAAAGATAACAACCAAGACCTCCTGCAATGCAGTCTGTAAATTTGTACGTTTGGATTTGTGTTCATTTAACAGTCACCTTAATCAACTATTATTATATGTACGCAGATAATAATAATAATAACAATGATGATGATGATAATAATAATAATAATAATAATAATAATACATAAAATTTATATAGCGCTTTTCTCAAACTCAAAGTTGCTTTACAAGGCAGGTAGACATTATGTAATCACACACCTCAGCATGTTGTAAAAGTACAACAGCGCATGGAACAGCATGGCCTTAACACAATGAGGGTGCCCATCCCCATTTGGGCCACTACTGCTAAATATATCACCTACTGGTACAGTAAGGAGCTGTAAAGTGCAAAGCCACAGATGGATGCAGCTTATGCACTACTCTTATTTAACTACAGTGTGTCAGCTGGAGGCCCAGCTGTCCATCAAAAATGGAACAATAGTTTGCGCACGTACGTACATTTACATTAATCTGCAGACTCTTCTCGTCAAAGTTATCACAGCCACTTATGATGCTCTGGTGGGATGATTCCTTGTGTTTGTCCTAAAACTCTCACTGATCCCGTCAGTGGGATGTGTGTTTAGGTGACACCTAGTGTCTCAGAGTTAACAGTTAGTCAAATGGGCCAACAGATGGTAATATTTAGTCAGACAGAGCAAATGGTGCGTTGATATTGCCTCTGGGTGTCTAGACCACAGTCTATTAACGTCACTCTGCACCAGGAAGAGAAAGAGGCAGAGAAAGGGGGGTTAGAGGAAGACATGAAGTGAAGAAGGAGGCGAAAAAGAGAAGGATGTATAAACCTTATGTAAGGAGGATGGAAAGCTTGAGTTAGATTGAGTGATATCACAATGCTACATAAACCATCCAAACCAGAAACTTCCCTGAGAAGGTGAAAATGATTAGTCAGTGAAAGTGGAAAAGTGAGACAGGTGAAAACAGAAACAAAGACAAATATGAAGAGGAAAAACACAATTTTCCCAGATGCCATGCGTTTCAAGACTTTTGCACATCTGCACAGGAATGCTGGGAATGAGAAAGCGGTGGAGGGTTAAAAGGAGGGAGGGCAGAGAGAGGAAGAAGGAGGGAGAGAGTGGTTCAGGCAAAGGTGGAGTGTATGTGTGTATATTTTGGGGGGTCAGGCAGTGACAGTAGACAGCGTGGTTCTGTGATGGCAGGATACTGGATCAGATTGCAGCCTTAGCTCCCCCAGTACCCCCAGTACAATGTGCCGCTCTGTTCCCCGCTGCCTGCCCAGCTCACATATGCAGCCAGGGCCCTTCCTGCCTGGAGGACCACAATCACGACAAAAACACACCCACAAAAATAACACACAGGGCTACAGAGGTAAATACCCTCACACAGCCCAGGCAGGGCAAACTGCACCAACACACCTTGTGAGACGAGAAGTGGCAAATATGAAACTAGACAAGGTAGAAAAACAGAAAGCCAAGGGAATAAACTCTCTCTTTACTTTCTTTCTTCTCCCTCTTCCCACTCCATCAGTCTTTCTTACCATAAGCGGTCACAGATGGCTGCAGCCTTTTGATGTAAACGCTGGCCAATTACACACTGCTGTCATTAAGACGGGAAACAGGGCTCCCAGACACGTGAGGGCAGTTACAACCAACGCTGTAGGTAAAGATCACAGTAGCCTGAACAGTTATCCCGACTGACAGCTGCACGGATTGAAATGAAAATGGCAATTTTCAGTTCAAATAACACTGATAATAGAACATTAAATATTGCTTTAATAAAGTCATGAAGTTACAATATGAAGTTGAGGCTCAATAAATACCAACATGTCAGACATTTAGAAACTGGCTTGACTTCACTGAACCCAAGATAATTTCTTAGGCAAAATATTTGGATTCAGTGTTTAATCTTTTCATTAAAACAGTATATAAATCCCTGAAAGGAATGTTGAATAATCTGAAATAATGATATGCTGTTTGGAGTATAAAAGGAGCACTGTGGTAAATGTGCAGGTGCCCCAGTGCTGAAACAACCATATCACTGTTATACTCTAACCCACAGACTTCCATACATCCACAACTGACCAAACCTGCAGACCACCAGCTTAATACGACCTGATAGAAAACACATGTGATACCCCGGTTAGAAGGCACACTGCGAAATGAGGTATACTGCTAAAGCTGCAATATTCTTCAGCACCGTTTGAATTACTGTAGTTCACCTCAGCCGCCACTAGATAGAGCTAAAAGAGATTTAATTAACTTGGTGACAGGCTTCCCTGTAAAGAGAGCATACAGTCAGACTCTGTTGAAAGGCTTGAACACACACACACACACACACACACACACACACACACACACACACACACACACACACACACACACACACACACACACACACACACCACACACAGGACTGTGAGAAAAGCAATGCTAATGCTTACTGAAGTAACTTTGCAGAGTGTGTATATTCTGTCAGCTAACAGGGTAAACGACTCAACTAACAGATCACACACACACCTCTTCTGTCTGGACACATTTATTAGACCCTGCACATGACAAATCAGCTAAGATGCAGTAAAAGGATTCAGCTTGTTGGGTTTCTCATAAAGCCAACGTGAAACACTGAACAACCCCAAATTCCTAAATAGTAGTAATAATAGATTCCTGTGATGGGTCGCATATAATAATCATATTCCATCCTTTTTGTATACCTGATTATTATTTAGGCCGGGGCCTATCATGACATGCATTGAGTCAGAGGCAGAGTACACTTAGCCTAAGCTCAAAAAAAGGAAAAAAGTGAATTCTGGGTGATTTAAATATTAAGACTATGCTTTTAAGTTGAAACCGGAGTATGTCATGAACACACGCAGCCATCTCGGTCCCCTGAGCCCGGGGTCATCATACTACTTCATGCTTGTGTGAGGTGACAACTGAGAACCTTTATTTCCTCTCCTGGGCTTCCAGCCTTAGATGCTCTGTGTAACTATTTCTAAGTGTGCATATGTATGTGTGTCCTTTCTTCTTTTAGTACAGCTGTGCCAAATACCAGACACACACTCCAGCTGACATGTTGACCCCTCACCTCTCACCTTTACACAACGACCACAGTGTTAAGACACACAGAGCAAGAGGGATGTGCAATATTTTGACCACAGATTAACACACATGGATGCACAAATTTATCTGACCACCAAATTGATGGCTGGCTCTTTTCAGGAACCTGATATGAGAAACACATGAACATAAGTTCTCTAGCATCATACATTACAAAAAGTTACATACAAAACTAATTTTGGAAACTGAAAAGCATAAACTAAGCTCCAGTTGTTTCTCAATCACCAGCTGTGTCCTCATCCACCCAGCTGACCACGACGGCTAGGCGTATATGCTACTGTAGGTTATAATTTTCATCATGGTGCTCTGTAGTTACGATTTATTTATAATGGCTTGTGTACACAGACAGAAAATCCATTATGAGAACTTTACATTATGTATATGGTATAAAAATAAGAATTTGGTTTGTCAATGTGGTGTTAATTGTCATGTATCCATATGACTGTGTCTGGTCAGCTGCACTGAAAGGAAAAAGACCAATACAGATCTATTCTTTGTGTCATATGAATGTACTGTAGGTAAATCCTGACCTAGGTGTGAGAGGAAAGGGGAGTGGAAGCAGATTATCAGTGAGGTGACCCTGCCATCATGGATGTTTCAATGGGTCCACCTGTAATACCAGTGGACTCAATAGCAAATACAAAACTTGAGGATTTGATAGTTAAAGGACACAAGAACAAAGTTGGAAGTTCAAAACAGATTGGAATATAAACATTAAATAACAACTTCAGCAATTCAAACCCAAATGGTGCTGCATGTAACGAGGGATTTCAATTAATGATGATAATTACAACGTCTACATTCAATAAAAGTCTTAAAAACAGTGAAATAATCAAAGTAAAGTATGCAGACAGCAGTGTTATTGAGGAGAAAGGAGATTCCAAAATTCTAGTGAGTTCTAGGGAGATCTCAAATGTTGTGGGCGGGGCTAAGTTCGGCTGGCATCCAGGCCAGTCAAACACCATTTTTGAATAGAATCTAACAGCATCTTTGTCCCTACAACAAAACAATTTTAAAGAATGTTGCAGGCACTATCTACAAGAATAGAGAACTTGAAAAATCTAAATTTTGCTGAATGCAGGGAAGTTTTTGGTTTTGGTTTTACTTGTTGGGGGGAGCTTTCAGAAAGGACACACAACTTAAAGGAAAACGGAACATTATTCATCACAATGAAACAAAAAATGCCATCAAGTCACGTAGTATAGATTCACCAAACCTGCATTTCAGGTTTAATCCTTCATCAAAGAACATCTCTATTGCAAGAGTATTCTTTTTTGCTGCTAACAAGATCAATACTTGATCTTTGTATCGTGCTTTTAGCTTTCTACACCTGCCACTATCTGCCCTAGTTTATTAGGGTCAGTACTAATGAATTCCCCATTCCCTCTGTGTGGTTTTTCCGTCACTACAGTTCTGTGCCAAAATTAACTGTGTCGCAGTCTTTCATCATTCCCTCCATTGAGGAGCTGGTGCCAGCATATGCCCAAGCCCTCTACTGTCCCCTGTGTATTATGTGGTCTGTGTGTGTGTGTGTGTGTGCTGCGCTGATGCTGCCAACGTGTATCGTGCTGGAGTCTCGTGTGGTTTCAGGGCTGCAGGCCACAGTCTTAGTTTGAACCTGAGGATGGATACTGACACCACAAGGCCTACATGGGACCACAGGGCCCTGACCAGGAGACAGTCAGTGGTTCTCTGTACCATACGATCACACAGGGCAGACAGACAGCGACGGCACAAATTAGAAACCCATTGATGTGGCTGTGCCGGATGGTCAGACTGCACAGCTCAGCTCTGACTGCACTTAGTTTAGCAGATGTTACACTACACTGTTACACAGCGTCACTGTAACTTTGTTTAGGCTCAACTGATATCACGTTTTACTGCTGACATTATAATTGATGTAAAGCTGCCAATAGTTGAGATTGCACAAACTGGACCATTTTAAAGAAAAACAAAAATGATATCCCACGAAGTTTTTTATGACATGTTTTATAAACCCAAGCCAATATATTTATATATCTAATAACAGTGATCAATGGTATCTGACTACCTACATTAATCTCAGAGTCTAGCCAGAGTTGACAAGCCTGACTTATAATAAACAGAAGTGTAACAGCAGTGGGCCCGCATCACATAATAATCATCATCACTGTCTATAGCTACATCTTTGTAGTGTGGAAATCCCCACATCAGAAATCTACACTACATTCCAGAGATCTTTATAGATGTAATTTAGCTGGGAAAAACCAAGTGTGAGGAGATGGTGGGATACACTGCACTGTGTGAAATAGATAAACACAGAAAATAAATACTAGAAATCCTGTTGTTCTTTTACTGAATATCCGCTTTGGTTGCTGCACTTATGCCACCAACCCTTACTAATGAAGGTCCATTGCATAGTTAGAATGATTGATCCATATCTGTAGGTTAGTAAGAGCACAGTAAACAGCTAGGTTGGCAATGCTTGCAGGATATAAAATAAATTTGTCCTTTTCCCCCTGTAACTTGATCCCAATGCATTCTGGGATGGGCTACAGTCTGCTTGTGAGCCTAATCAGAAAGTAACAGGTATGGAAAAAGACTAAAGAAATGTTGTATGCTACTTATACTACTGGATAATTGGGGATAGAGGCATTAGGCCACTTCAGATAGTCCCACATAAATTGTGAAATACATACTTATGTCTTTTAACATATGATAGACTGAATTGTGGAACTTACTGCTCATCCCATTTTAAGAACACAACTTTCTCAAACCGACATTTAAAACTATTTTCAAATGGATAAACTGTATTGATGCCTGGAAAAGAGATGTACATTAACAGTACATGCAAAAGCACACCGCTGGTCTCCGCACCCTCCTACACTGACATCCTAGAAGCAGCGAAATAACAGTGACTGGGAATAGCATCGTATACAGGCAACCTGTCATTATAAAGTTGGCCCACTCTCCTACCATACTTGTACATCTTCTGCTAAAACAGAATGCCTTGGAGGAACGACGCCTATCTATCCACCACCCACACACACACACACACACACACACACACACACACACACACACACACACACACACACACACACACACACACACACACACACACACACAACACTAAATCATCACCTTTAAAACTAAAAAGGAAGGAAGATCTATCTTCTGCTCACTGTGTTTCCTGAAGTCTGCAGTGCTAATGTTGGTTTGTCTGAGAAAGGCTTTTTACAAGTTTCCAGTTTGAGGGAATGTTATGGTTTGGAACCAAGGCCTCAGAAGTTTTTTATGTGTATCTCAACATTGACTTTAGTGCGTTTTGATTTTATAACCACAGTCTGGGTCTTATCTGTCCGTGCAAATAATGCAATTTATCTGTGGATAAGGTGATTGAGAGACTGAGAATGTTGGTGAGTGTGTCTAGCGTACAGTCACTGGCCAAAAAGATACTTAAATGTAAATGGGCTGTTCTTATATAGCACCTTTCTAAACGACTACTCAAAGCGCTTTTACATAGTTCAGGAACCATTCATACACTGTGGCCGAGGCTGCCGTACAAGGTGCCACCTGCTCATCAGATAAACACTCACACACATTTACACACCCATGGCGCAGCATCGGGGGCAACTCAGTGTCTTGCCCAAGGACACTTCGACGTGGGACTGCAGGGCCAGGGATCAAACTGTCAACCTTCGGATTGGCAGGCCAATGAGCCACAGCTGCCTGGTACTACTGTACTGGTAATACTTAAGCCTCTCAACAGTGGCTCTGAAAAGGAAGAGTTCATTTTTGTAGGCTTCAAACCAGCAGATACACAGAGATGTGTTGAATGTGATAAGGAAATGTCAGAAATGTGAACTAATCTATTTTACAGGCATCAGTAAACTAAGCCTAAAGCTGTGCCAGTATGCACATATCCAGCTGTCCACTTTGTTAATAGTCTGGAAGCTGGATGACAATAATGATATGCTAACCTGCTTTAAGAAAATAAAACAGAACACTTTGATAGATGGGGGCGTCTATCAATGTCCTCCCAGGTGGTGTTCCACTACCAACGTAGCAATCTTACATTACTCATGGTTAAGTTTAGGGTTGAGCTGTGTCTGCAGTGTGGTTTGTCAATCTTGGCAAAGGAGGCAGAATTTAAATGCAGAATGAGAGTAAGCTCTGAATGGCAAAAAAAAGTCTGGTCAGCCAGCTGAATGTTTGGTGATATGCCCGGTCTATCTGCATCACCCAAATCTAATTTTGAGAAAGTCAGTCAGTCAGATTAATAAATTAAAAAGTCAAATGCCAGTTCCCACCCACCAAGATTATTTGAGAACTACATGGCTGACTAGTTCAATCTTGTTATTGGTGACATCTCATAGTTCTTCATCTAAATATGCACTAAATGATCAAACTGGACACATAAAACAAAAGCCGACAGAATGTATGTGGATCACCAGAGCCACAGGGTTCATGGGAAAATGATGACAAAGCAAAGGAAAAACCAAAGGGACAAGGTTAAAGCTGCCAGACTGGGTCACATGTGACCAACAGAAGCCTGGAATACCACACACTTCCATACAGTCACAGGAATGAGCTGTCAAAAGCCTGCTCCACCGCCACACATAGTAGCTCCATTCACCAGCAGAGAGAGAGAGAAAGAGAGAGAAAGAGAGAGAGAGAGAGAGAGAGAGGGGTTAAGATATGTTTAGCCAAACTGAAACAGACTGCCCATTGAGGAGCGCTGTGCTTTGAAATGAGGTTGAGGAACATCCATGTCAAGAAAATATTGCCCTGTGATTTTCTCCTCCTTTGAACAAAACTCTGCTTTCATGCCTTTCTAGGCCTACTGCTCTCTGGGAGCCTCATCCATCCCTCCTCCCGTTTTTCTAGTCTTCATTCTCCCTGGGAACAGAGAATAAACATTAAAGATCCTGACCGCTTTCTTCTCTAAAACGGTCGTTCACTGCCTGGGTGGGGCGCTGCTATAGTTTACACTAACATCTGTGATGTTGCACCGCACAGGAGCGCGCAAACAGCGGCACCGCGCAGTGCGTCTGGCCAACTCCACTGTGAGCGCCCACGGGACGCTGCGTGCCTGTGCTGTGCACGCAATAACCAAGCACGCGCTAACAGGTAAAAGGAGTGTTGTATTTGCGTCACTCTGACATTATCACTGGGTCAGGTGATTAAAATGCGTTTCTATAAGCAAACGAACGCCTCCGCGAGTCTATAAGCATCCTTTAACATGAGAAATACAATCTGCACGAGGTGTAGCACACAGAGGCACATTCACATTGATGTGGTTTACATTTCCACACCCTGAACTGCGAAAAAAACATCTATAGCATACAGACGCATATATGCACAAACAGAACTGTACAAAGCGCACATAGACACGGAGACACGGAGACACTGGTTGCTTTCACTTCCAAACCCATATGCGCGAGCTGCTGCGCCTCATAATAACCTATTCATAAAAAGCAAAAAATGTCTCAGGCTTCCGCCTCCAAAATACACACGGGAGACGACGGGAAGGTGCAATCGCCTCTCGCAATCTGAAATTGGAAACGGGGCCAAAGAATACTCTGGAGGAGACCAATGTATGTTACAAAGCCCCCTTGGTCCGTAAAGTGCCTCAGCAAGTTCTACAAACGAAGAATAAAGAGCCATTGATCTACCTGTCCGCTGAAACTTAAAGCGAATTTATTTCTCTAAAAAAAAATACTTTGTGTAAAGCAAACCTGCTTTCGTGTTTCTGATCATAATCTGTGTGTCTCAGCCAAAGGAGTCAAACTTCGCTTATCATATAGCCTAAAAATAGTTAGAAAAAATATTTTCCAACTAGCTTCCACTGAGCGAAATCACAATTTAAAATGTTAATTACCCTAAAACCTCACATCAAACATCACAATTTAAGTCGTGCTGCACTTAAAACAATAATCATGAATGCATTGCTCTTTAATTTGATTTCATTGGCGCGTGCCATTCTGCATCCAAAGTCTTCAGTCAAATCAGATCTGATCTGGACTCAATGGAGACGCTGTGTAAAAAATGACCCAGGACGACTAGCGGTCCGTCAGGGAACTGCAGCGCATACAGATCATTCCTTTTAGGCGAAGTGATCTAAACTGCGCGGAGTGAAAGATAACACAGCCATGGGAGTGAAGGAGGAAGGACAAGAACGTAAAACCATAAAGTAAAATAATACTTATAAATTTAGACTGGGAAAATGTTCGCAATCAAACCCAGCTTGGTTTCTTAATATGATTCGACGTATCTGTGTTATAAGGAACACAAACATAGAATGTTGTTCTTCAGTAGGAAAAACGCAAAATCAACTTTCCATGAATGCTCATTGTGACGTGCCACAAACGTCCTACAGAAATCCCTCCTCCCTGCACAACCATAGGCAGTGATGGATAGGCTGGTGCACAGGCTGAGCTGGTAAACATTCAGCCAACAGCCCGTATCCACAGCCCAGTTTACTCACAGACCAATGTCCAGTTACAATTAAAAAAATTCATAAACGGGATGTTTAGTCAAGAAAACTTCCCCAAAAGCAAGGGAAGCAGCTCTTTGCACCGTCCTACCCCATGCCCCCTGCGGATAACGGGCTAATGAAGTGCGTAAAATGAGCCCCATCCTGTTAAAACTAAACGGGCTTCTAAGTAGTGAAAGAGAACTTATAGGAAAGTAATAAAAGATGAAGTCAGCAGCAGGCAAGTTGTTCAAAATGACAAAAAAAGCACCTGAAGGCTTGAGATCAGCGGCTATTTGCAACACTTAGCGAGGTGACACCTGTCAGCAGGCTGCAGGCTGCGTGCAATGCGCACACGCAGAGGGACAGTCGAGGATGAGATGTCCAAAGAAGTGAAAAAAACCGTTTGTCTAAAACGTAATAACGCGTGTGTATGTTTTCATGCAGCAAAAAGCTAATTATTTGCTTTTATAACGCCTCTACTCAGTGGCTGATAGTGACCGAGTGTCCATTATCGGACAGGGTTTGTTAAGGCTAGCGAGAATTCAGCTACCCGATTAAAAAGACAACTAGTTTTTTAGTACAAACACAAAAGAACAATCAGATTGATTAAACATGTGTTTTATGGGATGGGCCTTTAGAGAGACGGCGCCTAAAATATAGCTAAATTATCGGACATCCCTTATTCGTACTTCCCATCTAACTTCTGTTAATTACCAAATGGTCGGTACAATGTCACAGTCACATAAGGCCTTTAGGAACAAGTCAGAAAACACAAGTCGCCCTGGGATGCTTTAAGAGTCTGACTGAAAATAAGCAGAGATAGGCTACAATGTGCAGGTGTCGACGCAAAAAAACAAACAATATTTAGATAGGATATTAGGATAGTGTTGGTCCATTGCTGTTGGACATGGTTGACATGACAACATTTCGTGGATAAAATGAAAAAGCACGCAGGTGCGCAAGTGTCCGATAATGGATGAAGTATACATTAATTACGCACAGTAAATCCAGACAGCGAGGAGTAAAGTCGCCTAAAGATGGTCAAATAATACGACCATTTCTCGTTTAACAAGCACAATGAACATCAAAACTGTTAATAAGAGAACCCGTCTTACCTGCCCGAACCACGGTCGTTTGGCACACGGCGAGCGCCACGAGTACCAAGGCAAAGGATGAGAAGTCCATGCGCCATGGTCTCCGTTTCTTACGGAAGGGACAATCTCCGGTATCCATAGTGTTGCAGTAGTTTGCCGGTCTGGTTGAGCTGTAAATGTAGGATATGATGGAAGTTATCCGCTCACAGAAAGCCAGCCGACGAGAGGGACCCGACTGACCCTTCTGCGAGGCAACAGACAACAAGGCACGCCTCTGGAGACGTCTCTGCCTCTCCCGGAGACTTTCCTTAATGAGGGACCTATGTATGCCTATCTTAATGCACAAAACCTAAACACTAAAGGGGGTTTGGGGTGAATAAATATCTTTTATTTTAACGTTTAACCCCTTAGTGCTGAAGCCCCATTGAGTCAGACTGGGTACGAGTACCCAAAGTGGAGAGAGCAGCAGAGAGAGATCTGGAATCACGCTCTCTCTCTCCCCCTTCTCTTTCTTTTCCTCTTCCCTTCTTTACTTACACACTTACTCCCACGAAGAGTGAGAACGCGTGTGATGGGGGAGGGGGGGGGGAGAGAGAGAGAGAGAGAGAGAGAGAGAGAGAGAGAGAGAGAGAGAGAGAGAGAGAGAGATGGCTAAATGAGAGAGAGGGCGTGCGTAATTGCGCCCTGGGCATATACGTTGAAGGAGGTGTAAGGAGGAACGTCTGAAATTATGAACTAGAGTTTTTTATGATTTGCCTCTACAAATATTTCACCTCAAACACAAGCAGCAATTGCTTCCTTCTTTTCAAGTGTGAGTTACTGGTTTAATGTTGCTCAGGATGCTCATCATTTTTTTGTCTGTCTCTGAACAATCCTAAACAGAGTCTCTTTACCTTTTCTACTTCCTGCTGTCTTGACTTTGTATCTGGGGCAGGAAAATACTGGCTTTATAAACCATGAAGAACCGATGGTAGATAGAAGACAGCAGGACCACTCACCACGCTTTGTGCCAGCGGAGAAGAGTGAGCGTTCAGCCAGCCAATCAGGCTTCTGTCCGCGCAGCTCTACACGCCCCTTTTACGCAATCCATGGAGCTCTCCTCAGGTTTTGATTGGTCAGTCCCACGTGGCCTTGTTTTGAAGAGGATCGGCTCTCAGGTGTGCATGGAGAGAGAGATAGCAAGAGAGAGACCGAGAGAGAGAGAGAAAGAGAGAGAGAGAGAGAGAGAGAGAGAGAGAGGGGCCCAAGAAAACCAGACTGTTTTTTTTTAAATTAGAGTGTAGTGTGTAATGAATGTGTCCACATCTATAAATTCTTTGGAGACCATGTTTTTACAAATTGATTTGTTAAAAGAGTCTATGGTGCTTAAGTTAAATGCAGATACATAACCCACAACACTAGATATGCTGCTCAAACAGATTACAATTGGTCAAAAATAATTGGCATTAATCGGTGAAGGTATGTGACAAAATATTATGTTTTTTAAAACATGTCTAGGTCCCAAAATGCCCACGACCAAAACAAAGGGAAATACTATAAACCAAAATAAATGACCATTATCTAAGGTAAGAGAGACTTAAAGAATCTATGCCAAGGAGCACTGAAGCTGTTCTGGTGGCGTGTAGTGTTTCCAGGGCATTGAATGTCCAACAACTAAGCACCACTCAGGTTTAGATCAGATTGGCCCTTCCTCCCACTCCAAGACCCCTGCCTCCATCTGCTGCTCAGCTGACAATGCACCCCACCCCGGACCCACATGGCCTTCTGTTACTGCTTCAGGCTCAGACCAACCAGGGTACAGACTCAGGCAACATGCACCTTTTCCAGGTCTTACTCCGGGAGAGGGCCTGCTTTCTCTCGTCCAGGTGAGGTTTTCTAGAAATAATGATATATTTCAGACCTTTTTAATATCTATAAATTTAATATACAGTACATCCGATAAATCAATACACTATATCAGTCTCAGAAGTCTACTGCAACCCCAATTATTAGGGATAAGGCTGGAGTTGTTTTCAACTTTTCTTATTGTCAAGAAGCCCGAACCAACAATATATTCATCTTTCTCTCAATAATTTCTGACTTCCATTTACAACTGAGCAGCAGCTAAACAGTAGCCTGGTCCTACCAGACTCTCGTACATTTCATTTGTACACAGAGTCTGGCCACTCTCCACTGACAAGTGTTGACTTCCTTGAAGGCAGGTACTCTGTTGAAGTTTAAAACTATTGGATCTGCCCAAAGCTACTCTGGATCTGATGTATGCCATGCGCATGTGCAACATCAGGGGAAACTGAAAAGGTTTATATTTAGCATTAGCTTTGCTGGCATTAGCCACATAGCATTAGCCTTAGCCAACTCCTTCAGCACTAATGGAGCGAGCTGGAAAATCAAACTTTTCCTAAACCCGTGGGGAGGAGGGCCACAACATCATGGCCACCAACAAAACTCAGCAGATTGTTCTTGCTCAGGCTTTAACTTCTGGCCACAACGGACCAAATGGCTTCTACCGTATCTTTCTCCGCTGCCATTATGGAACTACAACTCTAGCGCATGGCCTCAGCGTCATCATTCTTCGCCACTCCCTCTGTTCGCTGATTGGACCGGTTAAAATTTGTCTGGAGAAAACCATAGACAGTTAAAGAAATACACCAACAGATCCCATCGTTCTGGACGGAGATCAGTAAAGGAAAATAGAAGCACTTTTCCGGCGATGGCTAGGAGTTACAGCACAGCCTCCAACTGAGCTTGAAGACATAAATGTGACATGGGCAACGTGTCTGAAAGTTGTAAGTCTTCTGGTAGCTGTGGCAAGAGAAATCTCAATCATTCCCAATCAGCAGAGACGGAGAGCGTGGGTATATGTTAGGAGATGACATAGACACAGGCTAACTACAATGCTAGTTAACATTAGCAATTAAACCTAAACTATGCGACGGGAAGTCGCTGGTTATGACGCAATCGTTAGCCTATTTTTACAAAAACGTCTGCTACGGAGCCTTAACGTGAAGTACAAGGTAATGGAGCCTTTTATATATTGTCGGATTGGATCATGTATGAAGCATATATGCTTTTGTCACATGAGTAAGAGAAAGTCACACCACATTCTTTGCCAAGAAAGGTTTAGTTTTCAAGCCACCGATATTTGCTAATGAGAAGATATCAAACCACTGGGACAAACTTTAAACCAACTTTAGCTGGAACCTAATACCAACTAGACCTCCTTTCATAATTGTCAAGACACTTTCATATCCCTACCTGCCATAGACACTTAATAGCATCTCCTATATTTCAAAGCTATCCCCTGTGCTCTGCTGTCTGCCTTGTAAATGTTTCTTTAGTCACTAAGCCCAAGGTTAGTGGCTTTCTTTGAATGCAGACTCCACATGCAGAAAGCAGCAATTAACCATAATTATCCCTTGATGCTCTATAGCACACTTTCAACTACCGTTCCTCCCCCATTTCTGTCTGATTCTCTGAGGGGTGAGGGGTTTGTTTTTGCTTTCTGAGGCATAGTCATGATGAGTCCCCTTACTATCATTCTTTCTAAAGGGGCCTATAAAAGAAACTTCAAAGGCAAAATAAGTAAAACTTAATGATCTTCCATTAAGTATAAATTTTAATTTCCCCACTTGGGATCAATAAACAGTATCCATTATAAATTAATATTACTATTTACATTACCTTTGAGTGAAACATTTGTAGTATGTGGATGTAAAGTTGGCCACATTTAAGGATATTAGCATAATATCTTTCCCATTGACTACAAATTTCACGTTGGTTGAATTTATCAAGAGAACCATTCCAGTTTGATTTGTTCACAGTTCCTTAAAAAGAACCCTTCCCAATTACTTCTTCCACACAATCATATGTCCCTCGTCACCCACATCTAAAGGCCTAGTATGATTATTACTAGTTTCTGTTGTCATAATTTTTTTTTTCTCCTTTATTCTTATTGTTTTATGAAAACTCTGTTACTGTAAACATTGTGCATGTCAAGTGTTCTTGATGTTTTAGGCAATTTTCCTTCACATTACCAAATTACATATTGTATGTTTAAAAAAAACGCATGTGTGTAAATAAAGAAACCAAACTATAGTTCAGCATATACCATAAACCACAGCGTGGATGCTCTCCAAGATTCTGCTAGTGCCAGCTACATTTCTTTTGATTCAATGTGGGATTAATTTTTGGACCCAAAATACACGACTACTGGATACCAATTTCCAGAGAAAGAAAAAAGGGACATGCTTAAAGTACGACTGCCATGTTTTATCTTCTGTTCAGCGGCAATGTGCAGTCTATGAGTGTGCATGCAAGGCTGCCAAAAAAAAAAAATTGTACTGCCGTCTCAGAAGAAACTATAAGATGAGCTTTGGTGTATGTAGAATGAGAAGGAGCGGCTGTTGTGTGATCGCTCTCTGAAACCATCATCTAGGCTGCTGCATCTAGCAATTATCAATCAGGAATTATGAGGAAAACAGGGCTAGGGCAGTTATAGAGGGCAAATATAGACTTTCATGTTCTCAAATGAGAAGAAAAGATGGAACGCAAAAACCAAAAGGAGGACTGAAGAGTTCAACAGAAGAGATGAAAAGAGAAACCAAATATTAGAGCATTAAATGCAATAAAAATAAAAGTATAAACAATATAAAGACAGAATTTGTCATGCACCTAAATGCCTAATTAAAGTTACTTTCCTTCTTTTGTACACACTGTAGCTTCACTGAGATGTTATTTTCAATGCAAGGTTAGACTGTACGTACTAAATCAGAAAGTCCAGGAAACTCTCCCTCGCTGTGGCAGATCTGGGTTTTTATTTTGGCTGCCAGGACACAGTGGATCAAGTGTTTTTTGAGAAGAGACTGTTTGGTTCTGGCCTCCTTGTGCTATGAATGTAGATGCCACATGTCGTAAAAAGAGAAAACCCAAGAGACATCTGTGGTATGTGTTTGTGCAAGACTTTGCATGTTTGTGCATGCACAGTTTTTATTCACCTAAACCCAAGGATTGTAATCACCAAGTCTGTTGCATCCATGGTTTCATCAGGGACATCACTAAAAAATGATGTTCCGACCGAATTATGCATCGTTTGTTGTTGTTTATTACAGAAATTGCATTTTCAATTATAATTATAGGTTTGGTTTTCTATAGATTGTGGGGGCCTTGATGGCATGTACAGTATGTGAATGCTTGTCTTGATGTTTCTCTGTGTGTGTGTGTGTGTGTGTGTGTGTGTGTGTGTTCAGGTCAGGTTAGGTTTATTGGACATGAAAAAGTGTTAACGTATATCTGTCCACACTTTCCAAACAAAACTATTTTTAACATGCTTTCTCCTAAACTGTTTTTAACTAACAATTATTTAATTTTGTCTTATTCCTTTTTATTTAGTGCACCCTATTTCCTTACATTTATCCTTGTTTTGTTTTTATCAAGTCATGATCATGTGCTGTTATGTAAAGCCCTTTGTGTTCACTGTTATGCATTCATTGTGCTGTAGAAATAATGTCAACTATTATTATTAGGCAACAACTTCTCCTATAAATACCAAAGAGCAGGTGTGGCTTCAAAAAGTTGTTAATGCTCATTGTGTGTCTCTATCGTAAAGCAGGTTCACAACAGGTGCTTTAGCAGGTGCCTACCTGTTCTCAATCGGATCCTGGGGCTTGCTGCCATTTGCTTTGATGTGTAGTAGGTTTCTGTAGGTCACGGGACTCGATGGAGATTCAGTCTGCAACAAGACGTTTGGAGAGCAAGCTGGAGACAGCATGATCCAAGTCATATCAAAAAGATGTTTTGTACAGTAACGTTCTTACACACTTACCAGTCAGGGAGTCAAGGACCAGTAAGTGATGGTATAGGGAAATCATAACCTGGAACCGTTGGACTGTTGGACAATTCAAATACAGATGATCTCAGCCCAGAGCTACATAGCGTATTGTGAACTACAAGGCGACAGTGAGGCCTGTATCCACAGACTTTCGGTCACCTACAAAGTAATGCATGGGGGCGTCAAATACGGCCTTGTCTTGTAACATGGGGGATAGCTGCTTCAGATCTGTAACTCTACTTGCAAGGGAAAATAAAAGTATGTCTATTTTTGATTTGTGCTGGACAGTTCCATATGGAGGGACAACAAAAGAAAACGTGTTACAATAGAACATGTAGACCTTTTTGATTTGTTATCTTGGGTGATCAAAAATGTATCGCCAAAGAGTCCCCATTGCTTGGTTAATATGGTGACTATGTCGCATCTGATTATTGTTTTGCTGTTTAAAGGTTAGTAAATAAAATCTTGTCTGGTGCAGTTTTAGTATCCCGTGTGTCTCATCATGCCCACACCCTTGACCAAATTCAGCATTAAGCAACCCTGTCTTAGCAACAGTATAATTCTCGCAATCTGCTGGGCATCAACATTATAGAGGTACCACAAATTCCAAAGGACAGGAATTGCATGCATGCTGCCACCAGCAGCATGACTTCACCATCCTCAAACAGACGTATGGCACATCCCACTGACCACTTTACCAAGAGGTGAGGCTGCTGCAATGTTACGACAGGGTAAAATATCCTGACATCAAAAAGGCAGTGCTTCCACTTGTCTAGTCCAGAAGAAAATCTGTGTAACAGGTCAATGTGAACCCTTCAATTACACCAAAAGCTTCAATGTCAGCCATATTTGAATTAATAAAGGCCTTATAATTTGGTGGGTAGTAATTTATGGGTTTTAAAAACCAAAAGACCACAAGACATCCCTGCAGGGAAGATTCATCAGACATGGCCACCCACCAAAATGATTTCTCACACTCCATTTAGTCAAACAGCACAGGATTCTTAACTGGCTGTAATGTCAAAGGGTGACTAGTATCCAGCTGATAGAGCAGCCTGGTTTGGCAACATCTGGGTCAACAGAAGCAAGGAAGACTTCAAGGATGGATGAGCCGAGACCAGGGCGTCTGCAGGAGGATAGCAAGAGATGGCATTAGCTCTCGGAGACGGACTCAGCAAGTGCCTGCGGGCAGCTCTCTCTGTGCGCTATTTCCAAAAAAGAACCTTGTAATTACAATAAAGCGGCCATATTATATTGCTGACTTCCTTGAAAAGTCTGTATTTTACTGGGCAGGGCCCGCAAATGCACACACACCCTGCTAGCCACAACACACTGAAATAGATCAGAGCAGGGGCTCGCCTGGGAGGAAACGGAGAAAGGGAGTGGACTGATACTTTCGGCACTTACAGTGGGGTCAAAGAGTATGTGTGTCCATGTGTGATGAATACACACTCCGTTTGGCATGAAGCTGCTGGAGGTGTGCAAAGCCAGGTAAAAAAAAAAGGGGAATTTAGAAAGAGAATGGGTCACTGATTTTGAATCTGGCCTCTGAACACACACAGCTAACCACATACCTCGAAATAGGCAGGAGAAGAGGAGGAGTGAGGACAAGGGTGACTAAGGGGCAGAGCAAGGGAGGGACGAGGCACAGTAAGGGTACACCTAAGTGGGTGTGTTATTCTGTGTGGGGTGAGCTCTGAAGTTTGCGTGCCAACTGATGTATAACAGTGTGTTTGTGTGAGAGAGACAGAGTTTATACATGAGCACGTAGTATATTTTGACAAAGTGTACTAGTCTTTTGATAGCTGAACAAAGTAAAAAAAAATGCAATGTGTGTGTTCCCTTCTCTCTCATTCTCAGCATTTTCAGTGTGTATATGTTTCATTAGTGGCTTTCAACGCTTAGCAATTCTTTTTTGGGAGTTTGAATCCAGCTTCCTTACCCTTTGACAGCAAATAGAGCAATAAGTGAACTCTAAGATGTGCTCAATTTACCACAATTACTCACTGTTAGAAGGCAATTTGCCCAGATGGTGAATAATGGCTGAACTAACAAAAGGCAATTACAAGGACTGGTGATGTAGCATGAACCAGAATGAGATATATATATATATATATATATATATATATATATATATATGGCACACACAGTATAAGAAGCAGGTTTCATATATACAGTACAGTATATTATTTCTTTAAAAAAAAAATAACATACATTCACAATAAAAGCCCCATTGTGCTACACAGAGGTATTAGAAGAAACTATCACATCAATCCACCACTAAAATATCTGGAATTTTTTAAAGTGTGCCCAATTTTTCTTTTTTTTTTTTAGAAAAGGCAATGAACATGGCCTAAGCCTGAAATAACCACATGAAGATATGCATGTAAATACCATATGAAACATAGCCAAATATAAGAGAGAGATAGGACTCCAATGAAGGTTGGAAGAAACTGCTGCCAGCGAGGGGACGATAGGGCCGTGGAAAGGTACAGGCACAGGAATGAATAGAGAGAGAGAAGAGATGGGAGGGGGGAGGATTGGTGGGCAGAAAGCTGGTGGTGGGGGGCACACACAGGCATGCAGAGGGTGAGAGGGAATGAATGAAGGCCATTGATAAAGAAGGAGCGAGAGGATGGAGGTGAAAGGGAGGGAGAAAGAGAGAGAGAGCAAAAGGGAGGGAGGAGGGATCAAACGGTATTTACACATGGAGATTCCAGAAAAAACTGAGGCGGGGAGGGAAAATGTGGATGGATGGAAGGATGGATGGATGGATGGATGGAAGGATGGATGGATGGACAAAAGCTTCGCTAACTGACCTACTGAGTAAAACACAGGGTGGGACCTTGTTGTCTTTGACACAGCAACATATTTGTATAATCAAAGACACAGGTTTTTCCACAAATGAAGTCACTAACAGCTGTCAGTACACAGTAGGCTACAGTAAAGCTTGGAGCAGTTTCCCTCAGAATGACCTCAGTTTAAAAGGTGGCACTGAAGTTCCCATGGAATGAAAAACAAATGTTCTGTGTTGTTAGTATCCCTGGTTATATTGTTCAAATAGTAAATAAAAAGTACATTATGGTTTTTTTCTCTTTCTCGTATGTATCAAAACGATGTTGATGACACACCTGGAACGTGGGAGCAAATCCAAAACTTTCCAGCCCCCATGTGTGATCATATTAGGGTGATCGAGATCCATCTTTCAGGTGTTGACTTTCTAGTCAGTCTGCAATATGGCCATCATCAGCTGACTCTACTATGAATGGCTCAAAGATTTAACATGATGCCTGAGATAATAAAATACACCTAAACAAATAAAAATATCTTTCAGATTTCTTTGGATAAAGTTAAGTTCTGCCTTATTAACACCAAATTACAATTGTGATATCAACTGTGCATATTGTGGGTGCTTTAAATGATTCTTACGTCGCTCTCTCATTTAAGGACAATTTCTCTGAATCTTTAGCACACCTAATGGTTGAAATTGCCTTCTTCACACCCCATCAGTGCTCACTCTGGAAAGTTTGTTGATTCACATCTCTGTGCACAAATTCCACAAGTTAGAGGTGTTTTCTGACAAGGAAAAGCCGAGTAGGCTTAGTGGAAGGCCGCTTTTAACAATCCTAATGCACAGTATGGCAACAATAACACATAACTGGCCGACTAGAGATCTGAGATAAATATCTCATGAGTAGGTAAAGCTGTATATTACCACCCTGCTAAAACTTGGAACAATCCAAATGCTCTCACTCGAGTCATTGGGCTTGTGTCAGCATTCAGTGAGTTGAACAGAAGGTGTTATACAGTTGGACTCTTCAGTCCACCTGACCTGCTCATCTTTGGAGTGGATCAACATCCAGAGAAAACCCCCAGTCAAACACAGAAAGTACATGAAAGTGGCACACTAAAGAAAGAGCACTAAGCAAACTGGCCTAAATCTGAATATTTCCAATGACACAATTTAATTTCTACAGTTCCTCCTGTGTGATAATCACAAAGAAACAATTGGTCAAAATCAATCAGGAGAAACTTAGTTTATATTAATGACGTGTTACTTCCGGCAATGTTTAGGTGCCACCGGAAATGTTGTCTTATGTCCCCCATTACGGCCGGATGTCCGTTACGTTCTGCTTTCTTTGTGCAGCCATTTTAAACTTCGGTTGATTTCTGAGGACTGTGGTTAACTGCTCCTCAGACCCCTGCAGGTAAATGCAGACAACTAGCTAGAATCACATGTTCCACCAAAACAGGTTCTTTTCCCGGGCTATATTGCAGAGGCACCGTGGCTTCGTCCGGGGCTTAGCGCTGCTCAAACAATTGTGAGTGGTTTAAAGAAAAGTCAATAAACCAGAGCACATTTTTCTCCTATCCCGGACTGCTGTGTGGACTACAGTGCCGGGCCCCCCTCCGCAGCACTGTGGAGGAAGGTCTGCCAGTGCGAGACTAGGAGGAACTTGAGGAACTCTAGAACTTGGTGAGGTTTAACGCTCGCACCATCACAAGCTGTGGTTGCCTGTAAACAAACAACTTGTATTGGGTTAAGAAAGAGTTCCTCGTTGACCCTGCCAAGTCAGGAGAGCATTTTTAGAAGGAGAAGATGAAGAACTGGATGATGACTGAGAACAGGTCTGTCTTGTAGGTTCATTGTAAGGGATGAAAGCAGAGGAGCAGCAAGTATGTGAAGCATTACAAGTATTCAGTTGGTTGAACAGTGAAGGGACAGAGGGCAGTGAGGCCTGGCGTTAACCCAGACTGGTCAGCTGGACACTGGAGGTCGAGGCGAAGGTCAGGTGGGTCATTTTGCCGTTGTCGTGACACCTTGGTATACCTGGCCCAGCTGACCATTACATAGAACTGTGCAGGAGCCAGAGCAGCAGCCAGGCGCTTTCTTACACCAGCTGCTCAACTGAGCTCTAAGATGACCGGAGGTATTGGTACTGCATTAGTCAGTCGATCGCGAGGAATTGGTTTCACAGACAACCGTACAGAGAAGGAAGAGTGTTTCATTTGGAAATACTGTAAATCCATCATTAGGGAATAGTGTCAACTTGATCACAAATTAAGAAGGCATTCAGTTGGCTTTGCTTTTTTCTTAGCATTCTGTTGGGGAAGCTAATTACACTATCAATACATTAACATTAGCTGCAGCAGTAAACAGTGGGTTTTTGTCAGATTATAACGGTTGCCCTGATGTCAGTAGTAAATGATCTGATGCACACGTGACATCAATGCTTCATTTAAATTTTAATGTCAATAAACACAGGAAAGAGTTTTTGTGCTATAAAACTATAATCTGTTAACTTAAAAACAGTTAAAACGGGACATTTTCTGGAGTATAATTTCAAATAAAACAACAGTGTAGGTTAACAATAAACCCCTTTAAAATTAAATAAACTAACATTTATAATATCTGGCCTGTTTTAACACAGAGACCTTTTTTAATACACATTTCTAGTTTAAATATCCTTAGCATTGTATGTCTGTCAGTATGCAGGGACTGAGAACAAGAGGCTTCCAAACACATCCCACTGCTGTGTACAACACTTGTTTCTGATTGGCTCTTGTATCATCTCAAACAATTCCTTTAAAAACGGTTCTAACAGTGGATAAACATCAAGAAATTATCTTTGTGTAGAATGTAACTTTTTTCATGCAATGCATAATTTCTATACTTTAATAAATTTCTCCAACGGACCTCCATGTTTTCAAATATTAGATTTTCTATGTGACACTTTATGCTGTGGATATTTAAATGAGCTTTGCTTATTATGGTACTTTGCACATTTAAAAATCAAAATATTATTATAATTAATATGCTGTGTTAAATGTCTTGTTGTTATCAGCTCACCAAGGCAAGTTGTAATAGCAATAAAGTGAACTCAATTCATTTTTAAAGACAAACTCTCTAGACCGACTTGTCCTGTTGAGCTCTATTCTCACAGAGGCCACTGACAGAGGGACTCCTCAGTCGGCCGAGGTCAATGAGGAATGCACCAGGAGAGAGGGAGGGAATGTACCACAGGGGTGTTGAGGAAAGGGGTGGGGTGGCAGCGGAGGAAACACAGAGGGGGGAAACAGAGGGGTCTTTTGTGAGACAGGAAGCTGCTGAGACCAGGGCCCTCTCTCTGGGTACAGTAGTGGAGCAGAGAGAACCCTGGGATTATGAGAAAGATGTGACCGAGGGGATGAAGACGACGTTAACCGAGGAGGCAGGAAAGCTCAGTGAGAGAAGGACACGAAGGAGAAGAAGACACCTGGGGGGTGGGACAAAGAGGACTGAGGGACGGAACAAGATGCAAGTTACAGGATGTGAAGGAATACGCTGTACAGTAGAAGGAAAAAAGGGTTATATTAAGTGCCCACAATTTAAATTCCCAGTGAATCCCACAAACCTAGTGTTGGGTGTTTGACCCTTTCTAACACTTGAATTGGGATTTAAATCATCCCAGTAGAATTATTAGTGTAGCAACTGTGTTCAGAAGTTGTGCTTTATTGGAATAAAGCTAAACTCTTAACTTAAATCATATAGTCAACTATACAAGCCCCCTATATTCTGCAACATAACACATTCAATAATCAATATTAAGCATTTGGACTGTAATGGTGAAGTTACAGGTTGAACTTTGTTGAGTGCCTTGGATGAACTCAGAAAATTAGTATTATACTGAGCATTAAACAAATGGCCCAATTACAGTATACTTGGGCTACTTATAGGACGAAAATTCTGAACAAACGTTATTTGAAAGGTTGGATTAACAAAATCAGATCAAGGTATCAAATGGGAGCTGACTATGAGGTATCAGTGTTGAAAAACTCTGCATGGAGCTCCTTAAACCAGGCAGGTCCACTGAACAGTCAGTCAAATAGTAGTTTGGTGGCCTACAGGTTATAGGAGCGGGTTTGACAGTCCCCAGACTCACAGGGTGGAGAAAGTGCAAGATCAATGCCTGCCATTACAAACACAACTGAGGACCCTCGAGCAAAGTCCTTAACCCCCAACAGCGCTAGTTTACTGACTGTAACTATGTTTCCATCCATGCGTTTTTATACGAATTAAGTGATATTGAATGAAAAATGCCTTATGGAAACAATAAAATGCAATGGACTTTGATTTACGCTTATGCGATAAACGCTGATAGAAATGTTATTTGCCAAACAAATAATGAATTCTGATTAAGTTTTAGGTCGTTGGATCATGGCTGCAACAAAATGAAGTAGTTTTAGTTCATTTCCGCCCAGTATTTACGCTCTGTTTGTACACATGGGGGGTCTCAACAAAGACAGATGTAAGTGGACGGACCAGGAGACAAGGTACTTTTGAATTTAATTTACAAGCAAAATATAACGGCTGTTTTAGATAGCAAAAATCTAAGAAATTCCATAATGTATCAGGAACTCGTGAAGGAAATAGCCAACAAAGGTTACGACAAGCCAGGGGACGTCCTGCGGAGTAAATGATAAAAGCCAAGTTGCATCTGCATCATCATAGCAATGTGTTGATAGTGTCGTTGTTGTCTTATTATAGCTGGATATGTCGCTATCAGCTGGCACATAAGCACTATTACAACTTGTGCAAAACTGATCATCTACTGTTGGTAGACGGCACAATCCATTTTGTCTAGAAGAGATTTGTTTGGAAACGTTTGCTTGCCTGTTGTGTGATTCTGTGCAAAAATGAATGGAAACACCTTAAAATGTCTCCAATCAATTCAATATACCAATATGCTCGCAAAAACAGCATGTGACGTCATTACGCACTGGTTTTTATTTGCTTTAAAGCCGTTGGATGTCAACACACTTTCACCTGCTTTATTCGCATGAGTTTTTTTTGTTTTTTTTTAACCAACCTTCAGATAATTTGATTGACAAGTGGATGGAAAGTTTAGCTACTGTTGCACTGGGAAGCTTCCATGTGTATTTGTGTGCGAACAGGGCTTTGCTGAAACTTCCCTGGCTAAATGAAGATATGACTCTTAACAAATTTGAAAGAAATAACAAAAAGTAAGAAACATTGCACTCCATTATAGACAGAATACCAGCTCAGATCAGTTGCATTGTTTTTTCACCAGGGCAGCAGTTTTTAGATTACATTATGTGCTTATATAATTGGAAAAGGGTTCTCCAATGTTTTTCTAGTTTCTAGTAATATCAGATTAGTGAACAGAATATGCCTTTGGAACATTGGATGAATGGTTGCTGCTATTGGGCAATGTAGATATTGCATTAAAATCAACCACGTACTCAGATCAGCTGGTATCTGTTTAAAATGGAATGGTATGAATATTTGTAAGTGATCCCAAACTTTTGACCGGGAGTATCAAAACACACCAGACAAAGCTGTAAAAGATATTCAAAAGAGATGAAAAGCGGAGGGAGTGAGGAGGAGGATGAGAACAGAATCAGGACCCTGTGTGGGGGGTGAGGCTCGGAAGCACCAGAGATCAAAAACAGAAAAACTAATAATTGATTTCCAAAACAGGAGGCTGAACATGCAGAGCTATAGTATTTGTGCACAGATACAGCAGGCGGTTAATGAGTTCAGGGAAAACCAGCAAATAAAAACAATCTGAGCTGTTATGGCCATGAGCTCATTTCTGTCGGTCTGTCCTCTGAAGTGTCTTCAAAGAGCTTTTCATCTCTGTTCAGTCACATCCGGGCCATTACCGTACGAACAAAACATGCACAAGCCAAGGCGGCAGGATAAATCGCTGTGATGCTGCAGAATGAAAATACTACCCTCCCTCTTCCTTTTCTCTCCGTCGTCCCCTGAAAGCCTCTTCCTCTACATCTACTGTTTTGCCTTCGCTGACACACTTCGGCCCTCTCACGTTCAGTCTTGGTACACAGACAAGAGCTCGTTAATCCTCCCACACACAGACTGCACAGTCTCTCCTGTAGTGGCAGTGAAATCAAGAGGTGGCGCTTTGCAATCTTTCCATTTAAAATATTGCTCCCCTTCTAGGTGCACTGCTCCCGATCACACACACAAAAGATGTCATTAATAAAGTTCCTGCATGTTTTACATGATTAAATTCAATAACAATTCTTTTTTGAAAAGTGCTGAAGCTGTTGAATGTTGTGAAATGCAGCTTTCAATCTAGGCCACATCCCTTTATAATCAGAGCTCAATAATTAATCAGCAGTAAAATAAATGTGCATCATGTGCACCAATAAAATGTTTTATAGACTGTTATAGATTTAATGCAGACTTTTCTAATGCAGAATTCCCTCCCAAAAATGCGTTGTTCACCAGTGTTGTATTAAGTTTTAAATCCCCAGTTGTGAGTGGCACCATGATGATGTCTTTCTGAAACATTTCTTTCAGCACGCTTCTTAGTCGGACATATTTTTATCTGACATGTTCCCCTGATTAGAAAGCAAGAACAACCAACCTCAAATGTAGAATTATATACTTTATGTGGGACCATTCTCAGTTTCCCCCAGATTTAGCTCTGCTCAGGAGGCGCTCTCAGTCATCTAAGTGTACCTTGGCTCAGATATGGTCTCTATGTAGCGTATCATTACAGCTGAAAGAACATGGGGACAGTGGCTGACCAGTAATTTGCCTTCCCTAAATGTTGTCACTAGTCATTCCAAAGCTTCTTCCCTTCCCCACAGTCTGGACCTTACAGAAGCAACAAACTGTATAATGTAGCAACTAGTTCGCCTTCATATGCAATAAAAAGATAAGCAACTCGTTCAGACATTATTGCATGTAAAGTTGAAACACATTTGGCCTAAATTTCACATTAATAGCTGATTTTACTACTTGCCGTAACCCGATAGACATGAGACTGTAGTCAGACATACAATAAGCTTTTAAATTTATCGCAATAACACTTAAGGCGGCCAACAGTAGATGGTTTTAAGCAGCAAGCTAAATGCTTTTTTTGGGGCGTACAAATTCCAGAAAACACAATACTACCGATAGTCATCAGTAGTAGACTATAAATACGTTCATTCAAATACTGTCCTTATGTACAAATATTGAGGTATTTGACTTTCCTTTTCATGCCACTTTCTACTTCTACTCCGCTACATTTCAGAAAGAAATATTGTACTTTTTACTCCCATTTCATTAATCTGACAGCTTTAGTTACTTTGCAGATTAAGATTCTTCCACACAAAACACATATAGTTTATAAAATATGTTGTTAATAAATTAAACTACCCAACAATATACAGTATACACCTACAAGTCCAGCTGAAATGATGTTGATGTTGATGATAATGAGTACTTTTACTTAAGTAAAATTTTTAATGCAGGATTTACTGCATTACTTACTTGTAACAGTGTATTTTTACAGTGCGGTATACATAATTTTACTTAAGTTAGAGGATCTGAATACATCTTCCACTACTGGTCATTATTATGGCACATGGCAGAAAAAGGGACTTATTGGAATTCAACAGCATTTATATTACATTTACATATTACATTTAGATTATAATGTGCAAAAAAACGGCAAGTTTAAAGTTATGTGCTTGGGATCGAGTTTAAATGTTAGACAATAATAGTTTTCTTTTGCACAGTCGAGGACCTGAAGTTCACAGGGGGAAGTACAGTATTCATTTTACTGTGTAGGTCTACCTACCTAACTAGAACAGAAAACAACAGCGAGCAGCAAGCACACCTGACATCTTCTCCCTCCCCCATTTTGGCATTTTCCCAGTCTACAGCAACAAGCTCCATGCAGCTCGGTCCTCCTCAGGTGTGTTTGTGTGTGAAGGAGCGAGGTGTGTGAGCTCTACCACACCGGATTCACCAGAGCGATGCTGGTAAGTGACTTCAAACACGCCTCGTTTATTCGATGCACAGAAATAACATTCACTCGGTGTAAATTTACATTTGTAAAGCAGAAATTAAAGAGGAATTTAACCCTCGTTTATCAAAGGTGTCTTTCTGCTGCGCTCACCCTCACACGCTGGAGGGGAGTGGGGTGAAAAACAGGAGTGAGGGGGAGAGAGAGAGAGAGAGAGAGAGAGAGAGAGAGAGAGAGAGAGAGAGAGAGAGACGAAGAGTTAGAGCCAGAAGGAGACTGGGCAGAGAGGAGGGCAGGAAAGACACTGAGAAAGAGATTGAAAGGATAATAGACAGGATGGAGGGAGTCAAAATGAGAGGGGAGATAATGAAAGCAAAAGGAGGAGAGGGAAATACAAGAAGGTGAGACAAGATAGCAATGAGGATTGAAAAGTGAGTCAGGAAAAAAAGATGTATAGGTGGAATTATCGGAAATGGAGAGGAGGCCGCAGGCTGGCAAGATGCAAAAGGGCCTGAGACCGGTTTAGAAACATGATGGAATACAGCTTAAAGAGGGCACTCGAACAGACCACTAGGTGTCTAAAATTATAAACCATAATCCACTGGTCTTATTTTAAAGCACTAAATCATCATGTCATAGCATTTAGTGACTCTGCGCTCAGATTTAAAAGGGGAAAAATCTAAATGGTTGGTGCTGGTGGAAATCTTATTTTGGAATACAACACTTAAAACACCATGTTGGCAATTATTTTGCTGAATGAAAATGAGAAACTTACTTTCTGGTTATATGGTCTTCACTAAATATGATGCTGCTGACATGGCTACAATATGTTTCATGGTCCTGAACAGACAACTCTTTGTGCTTGCTCCCTCTGCTGGCAGCAGCTGGTACTACAGGCGGAGCTTCGGCTGTGGCACGCTTGGCTCAGACATCTGCAACATGGAAAGTGATGCTTAACCTCAAACTCATTTGTCTTAGTCTATATATTCAAGTCATGGTAATCAAACAAATATTTACAGCACATTTATCACTACTCTGCACTAGAGTTTAAGCCAAATATTTCTCAATATGAACAATTCTAAACTCATAACATTTAGCCTGCAGTAAAACACAAGAGGCCCAAGGACTCTGGTGGATCTATAACCAGGCCAACCACAAAAACCGTGTGTGGTTTATATGTGGAAAAAACATAATAATACTGTAACTACTGCTATGTCTACACACATTTCTGTGTTCCATATTTCTGTTGTACTTAAACTGTATCCAATGACACCGTACAGGGCTATTTTATTGGATGAAATACTGAGGTTACAAACAATTTTGTGGCCTAAAACCAGTCTAATAATAAAAACATCAATTGCATTATCTTTACTGTCAGTCAAACAACATGCATGAACACAAGGATCTGCCAAACGTTATGTAACTGCTCTTAAATCCTTTAAATATTCCGAGTTAGCAGAACTCGGAAAACTTAAATAAAATGTAATTAATTTGATAACGGTGATTGACGTTCATTTCTGTGCATCATATCTGGCATTGAATAGTGAGCTTCACAGTGGAAGGAAGAAGAAGAGCTACTCTGCACACTGTCAGAGAGGAGGGATGAGATGGGAGTGAGAGAGAGATCAGCCCCTGTGTACATGGCCACACAGATACAAACTCATACCCACATTCCTGTCTTTAACATTAAATATGTGGCAGAGGGAATAGAGCTACCAGTGCAGGGTGAAGTGTACCTATAAAAATGTTCTGATGTCAGATCTGCTTCTTTGTTATTGGCCAAGGTACGTTAAGTGGGCGGGGAGGCAATTTCACGACCACACTGGTCTAATCAAGGGAGGAGGTGAAGCGACAGGAGACCACAGCTGTTGAAACCTGGGCGAGGACAAGAGGTCAGTGCTCCCTCTAGAGGTCGTAAGACGGGAGTGCGGCGCAAGCGGTCGCCAGGGGCCCTGCGGTCCTGCCGGACTGAGGAGCACTCCATCATTTCTCCAGTGGGACGCAGCGGGAGCCAAGACTGGACCATCCATTTCATAGACAGCGGGTGGGTGTTTTATGTGGAGCCAAAAGGAAACAAATGCATTGTAATTTTAACCCCCATTGTGTTAAGGGCATGTAATATTTCCTTTAAATCTTGCAATATCTGAAATTATTTGGAACAGAAGTGTGATAATAAAAATTCATTGCAGTTTTAGAAGTGATATTTGCTTTTTAAATAAATGAAAAATACTTCACATACAGTATTAAAATCTTTACTCGGACATGATACAACAAACAGAAAGAAGATTCAGAATTAATATTCAGTTTTTTTCTTCTTCTTTCAATCCCCAAAGCACACAATAGTCAATCAGCTCCATGTGTACAATGGAGTAGGATACAAACAGGACAAACAAGAACAGAAACAAGAGAAAGAGAGAAAAATTGACAAAAAGTGACAGATTCATTCAGATTTTACAGTTCTTGCATTTGTTTAATACTTTGTAATAAACAAAGGATGAATACAAT
The DNA here is from genome assembly GCF_008692095.1 of Etheostoma spectabile. Taxonomy (NCBI): domain Eukaryota; kingdom Metazoa; phylum Chordata; class Actinopteri; order Perciformes; family Percidae; genus Etheostoma; species Etheostoma spectabile. The sequence goes on from NW_022603022.1 coordinate 41,852, forward strand.
AGTCGGAGAAAGGGGAGACAGGAAACAAGACCAAAAAAAAACAGTGTGCGAATTTCTTTAAGGTGAAGAGTAAACAATTAAGGAAGATTCTAGATCTACTGGAAAATAGGTTTTCTGTTTTTCTTGATCGACATTTGAACACCTGATCCGAGTCACCAAGTCACTGCCCTTCTTTTCTTCCCTCCTCTTCTCTCTAACCTACCCTTCACATTTCCTCCAACCTTAAACTCCACCAACAACCACCTCCTCCTTAAAGAGAGCAATCATATTCAGATGATCTCTACCATCAAGTTCCTCCAATGTAACCCGATCCTGCTCAGAAGTGTCTCTTGCAAACCAGACCTGTGGATTCTGGTGGCCTTTGAACCGTGTCTACAATAAGAGCCACAGTTTCTCCCTCATAATCTAACACCAAATTTGGAAGGTTTTATTTTTTTATTGCTGGTAGTATCCAGCTACAGCCACATAGGACTCCAACACAGTAAAAACAGGTTGCAATGGACCCGGTCGCAGAAAACAACCAAACAAATGCAACTAAAGAAGATCAGGTCATATATGCATTTCCCTGTGTCTTGGAAACCAAAGCAGACGTTTTAAGGGCCAGGGAACCCAATAAAAAAAGCACCAATGCACAGGTTGAGCACCAAGAGGGGGCCACACACTGGTCTACTTCTCTCTCCAGTGACCAGTGCTCCCCTCTCCACACGAGCTGTCATTCCATTCCTATTAGGGTGCCTCTTTAGTATGTACTACATAGACCAAAGTTAACGCACACTCTTTAGTGTACTGTACAATAATCACAACATACATGACAAACAAGCACTGGGGACTGAGTGCCCCTCCATTTAAAAACGGCCACATCCGCAAACAACTTGGCAATGATAAATAAAACCAGTGAGGGTGGTGGTTTCAAGGCTGCATAGCACACACTGCCTCATTGATTATAATGGGATGGGCCCTGGCTCCAAAGGGGCTGTCATTAGGTAAAAATGCCACCCTGATATCTCACAATGATCTATTCTTCAGTCACAACCTGCGATCCATTTTTAAAAAAAAAGCATTTTTAATCAATGTTTTTATTTTCAGAAAGTGAGTAATTTTAAAAGGTATCAAAGGCGGCGACAACAATACTGCTACACAGTCAAAAGGTCACAGCATGCGTCTGCCTCGAGTGCACACGATTGCAATGACAAACATTTGTGGGCGGTTGCGTTGCGATCCGGCGGTCTCCCATAGTGACCGCAGATCGCATCTGCTCTGCCGTCAAGTAAAGTAAGCCAAGAGTGACACACGGCACCGAATCCCTTCCTCACGCCTCCAATGCTTGTCCCACGAAAAGCTTCACATCCTTTTCAAACTTCCAAGAATCAAAAGGATTATTTTACAAGTAAAAGCCCAGAAATGTTCAGCCCACGTGGGCTAGCCAATAAGCGTTTGTTAAGTTTAAAGTAAAGCAGTGGAGATGGAGCAAAGTTGAGAGAGGGAGGAAGCTGGGTTGTATTGATAAAGCATCAGATCAACAAGCCAGTTCGTCACCCCACCAGCTTGGCTCCTTTTCCTCTGTGCATCATTTGATTACACTGCTCAACAAACCAATATAACAGCGCTCAGAACATCACCGCCAAAGCTATAGTATCTGCCAGTCAAAAGGCGTAGCTGCTGACAGATTCATGAGGCGTGCATAAAAGCATACACACAGAGCCACACATTCCCTATGACAAATGCTAAAAAAAAAAAAAAAAAAATGAAATACCCAACCACCAGCTATTGCAAAAACAGTTTGCTTGATCAGCAAAGCTTAAAGTGGCTTAGTATACAGAACCTGCATTGACTATATAGCCTTTTTATCTGTTTATCATTGTCTAAATGACCTAAGCTCATAGCAAAATGTTAAGAAATATATAAATGGCAAAACTTAAACACATTGCTGTTACATGGAAATGGGAATTCTAGAAATAAATTCACTGCCAATCAATATTAAATGATGTAACAGACTAAGCTACATGTAGCAAATGCCAGAAACATATACACATATTGCATGACAACTGTTTACCACAATATGAATATACAAGTTGCATATTTATACTTTTTAAATGACTCATCAACAAAGACTGGCATTTGCAGTCAGCTGTGTATGTGATTAGAATGTTTTTTCTTCGTTTTTAATGTGGATCCAACTAGTGGATCCTTCAGCACTTGACTGTGTAATAATTCCCATCTCCAGCTATAAACGTGAGGCAGTAGCAGCAGGCTTAAACATTCAACAGAGGAAGCTCATAAAATAAAATACTGCAGAGATAGTAGCTGAGATGTCAACCAAGCAGAAGATGAGCACACAGCCTTAAGTCAGCCCACTCGCTAAGGAAAAAGTGGGTTGCACTCACAAACTTCATTCCACAGTCAAACTGTCGTGTCTCCAGATCACAGTTCTCAAAGTTTGGTGGCCACAAAATCCTTTTCACTCAAGTCTTTGAGACCATACTACATTATATACAGTACAAGAAAGCTAGCAGATGTTGGTGCTTGCCACCTAATTCATAAGCTTGCCATCACCTTAATAGTCTTTGCCAACAAACACCAAGATGAGGCAGCAATGGTTCATGAGGGCCTGACGTTTCTCCGCATGTGGTGACTACTTTGCCGAGTTGGCCCGCACATGGATTGAGAACAACTGAAACACCACCAAACTCTAAGGTTAGACCAATTTACGGACATGTAAAACAAAAACACCTGTCTTACAGGTCATCGAACTGTCAGCCTCCAAGTCCACATCACATGGGGGAGGCCAAGGATCCTCTCAGAGAAGTATGTGGCCTATCCACAGGGCATGTAGCTCATTGCTCATTCTGGTGAACCAATTAAAGTAGATGGTGGACCACCAGCTATTTTAATTGCTTCTACCAATCAAACTGCTTTCTAAAATACAAAAAAAGACACAGGCTTTGTCTTGTAGAGTACAAAGACTTATCAGCCACAGCAAAAATGAACCAGCACTTATACGGTGTTCATTTTCCATAGTTGGGAGTCTACAATAAAGTGAGGGGCTCATAAAGTTAACAAAAAGAAAAACAAATCAAAGAAGGAGTCCTACATCCTAAATGAATGATTTGTCTGTGTACTTGCATACTGTGTTTGCATTGATGTAAATGTGCATGTCTTAAAACTAAAAGACCATTTTAGTTATTTAGCACCTGGTAGAGGTCAGCTATACCTCTTCCCTGTAGAATGATACTGCAAAATGTATGTTTCTAATTGATATTAAACGTGGTGACTAATAAGAAGGCTAAACATACCTCACAATGTCAACACTGTCTTAAATACAAAAAAAAAAAGGTAATAAATCTTTGTGTACCCCAGTATTGCTCACCTTTGAGCATGCGTAGACTGTTAATTCATAGTTTAGTGTATTTCTCCCGATCATGTGGTAGCTGCATTTGACTTTTCACTGCAATGCTCAGATTCAGTTGGCCACAAATTTCAATCACAGTAAACGTAAAGAGCAATTGTCAATGAAAAATTCAGCCAATCAATTTCCAAAAACAACAAACACTGGCAGAAGTTAGTGCAAAAGCAACAGTGAGGTGTGGTTTGGCCCTGGGCTCAATAATAACTTCATGGTGATTTCCATATATGGGAGGCAAGTCTAATGTTGATTCAACAGAAGAAGAAAAAATAGAGCTTATAAATTTCTTTGTAGGAGCCACATATTTCACATTCATGTGAATGTGAAGAGGACTTTGTTTCTGCATGACTGTTTTTTCTTTTGTATTATTTACATCTACTGTACAAAAGTTGCAAGCACTGAGCCAATAAACACTGAATAAAGATTTCAAAGCTGCAGGTAGTAGGTGTAGGATTTCCATTTTATAGCGCTAACTAATTTCATTATTGCATTACAGTAACACAACACACAAGTAATTCAAAAACCTATGCATTGTTTATCAATCTATACTCACAGCCAGTGATCCATCCATTGATGGTGATCTGTATTACAGATAGGCCAAACTTGACTTTGATTGATGACAATGGTGAAATGAAATGTTGAATTATTGCCACTGTCAGATGGTTTCAGCTGGTCTCTATATTTTCCATCTCTGCTTGTTTTACAGAGGACAGAGTGCAGCATCTTGAAAACAAAGCCATGCCTCAAACAACTCAGATAGATGCTGACCAATTATACACAAGACTATTTAAAAGGGCAAAGAAACATTTGTTCTCTTCTACAGCCTATGGAGTTGATACAAATAAAATGGTTGGAATAAAGAGCAACCAATCAAGAGCTAGACTGGCTGTTAGGACAGACCAACACACCTGCCACCAGCCGAGTTCCAAGTCCCAAACCTGGTTCTTATTACAAGAAGTGGCCAATTATTTAGCAAATTCTATAAAAATCATCACATCTGATTAAAAAATGGATGCAATAATTGGAAAACCCTACACATAGTACCTTCAGGGTCATCTTAGGTGTTTGATAATATACAATCATTTTTTAGGAAACAGGAACATTTACACAGTTACAACTCACAAAAGTGCATACATGACCAACAGCAAAAGGAGGATTTGGAGGAAACAGGAGATAAAAGACAGACAACTATGATTTGTCTTGCATGAAGCTGTACTTCCTGCAAACCTCAAGCTGTTTAAAATGCCAACCAACTGCCAAAATAGAGAAAAGGATTAAATTCAAAACTAGGAAGAAAAAATAAAATTCAAGTCAGTCTTCTTGTCTTACAAAGCCCGCTGTGCGCATCAGGGTGGGAGGGACAAAGTTTGTTTAACAAAGTGCTCCCACTCCCCTTTTCCTGGATTTCAATGCCTTGGAAAAAGCTCTCATTTCATGAGTACAGTACTTCAAAATAGAAACTCAAACAAGTTTCAGCATGAATATTAAAAATAAAGTATTTAAATGTTTACGAGATTGGATGAACTCACTGGGAGGGTGTGTCTGCCTGTCCGTTATAGGACAATCCTGACAAATAGGAAGAGAATTAGTTTGATGATGGGCAGTTGATTTAAATGCTACGCACCTTTTAAGCTAAAACCATACATGAATAACTAACCAGATAGTGATGGATAAATACACAGGTGCCGCTAGCAGTGAAACTAAGTAACCCAATTAAAAACAGGGAAAATATACCAGTTACGCAGAAGCAAAAACCCACTGTGAGATGAGGATGTGAAACTGAAGGCTAACTTACAATTAAGACATTTACTGAATATGTGTGATAAAAAGGGGATATATTCCTCGAATCCTAACCCCCACGGTGGAAAACTGATTATGGGAAAAGGTGTAAATGTGTGTTTGAGTGTGTATTCGCATAGTTCATTCAGAGCCATATCATCTGTGTAATAATTATGTTCGCATTTCAATTCATGTATGCAAATTAGGCTCTGCATGTGTGAACATAATTAGACAGTGTGTGTGTGTGTGTGTGTGTGTGTGTGTGTGTGTGTGTGTGTGTGTGTGCGTGCATGTGAGAGAGAGCCAGTACATTAAAGCCAGCAGGTGCAGCAGTTTTAAGTGAGGCCCCATGAGAGGAGCCAAAGACCCAACATGGGGTGACGTGTTGGTGATCCTGCTGTGCATCGGATCCTGACCGGACTGAACCTGGCTCCTCTAGGTGATCTGATGAGGCGCCTCTAGCATCTCCATCAGGAAGGTGTCAATGGGCGTGTCTCCAATCAGTTTAAAGAAGAACAGGTGCTCCAGGCACTTCAGACCAATGGAGCGCAGTGCTGGGAGCCGGAGGAGGAGCTTCGCAAACCTTGACGATGGAGGGAAGGATGAGAAGGAGAGCAGAGAAAAATAACTGAAAACCAGAACTCATAAGATGCAGGAAGCATCTTTTTGGTAGATTTCTTCTGTCTGTCTTGACACTGCATCATACCCAGCCTCCAACCAACTGCTCTTTGCTACAGTGACATGTTAAAGCTACTGAGCTAAAAATGATTTACATTCTTGTAATGTCCAAGAATCAGTGCCACCCTTCACAACCAACGACCTCACCTCTTACTTTTCAGTATGTCTGTGTGTTACTGCCTACCTGCCCTGCTGATCTGGGTATTTCTGTTTGCAGTAAGACTCAAGAGATGCGTACACCCTCTCTCTCAGGAGCTCCACCTCGCTGGGGTTGGACAAACCCTTGGCATCTTCAGGTGAAACAGAGAACATTTACATTACTTATATATGGAAATTTAACACATTTCACCTTTCCAATTGCAGACATGAATTTGCCCATTTTAGTTTGATGTCCTTCATGATAATTTCCTCGTGAGTTTCAACCTGCTGCCTGTCCACGTACCTGGGTTGAAGAGGATGATGGCTCGAAGGCAGCCGAGCTCCGTCTTATCCATTTGCATGTCTCTCATCTTGCTTACAAGCTCTGTCAAAACTCTGCAGAGAGGAGAGGAGATTTACAGGGGAAAACCAGTTGGAGACAATCCCAGATTAGGGAAAAGAGAGGAGTCAAGATAAAGGACGGGAGGTAAAAAAAAAAAGAGCGAGAAAAAATAAAAAAGAAGAGGCAGAAAGGGAGGGAATAAGAGAGTAAGAACAACAGAGAGGGACCAGACTTTATGGTCACTTCTCAATGTAATTACTTTATGTCTAAACTAGCGAGGGCATGGATGGACTGCTGGTTCTGCAGATAAACCCCCCCAAAACAAACACACACACAATAATGTTAGTTAAAGGTGCTCTAGCCGATGTTGGGTGACGTTACTTCTTGTTGACAAAGGATTTTCAAACAAAATGAGACTAGCTTGCCCTTCCCTTCTCCTCATCCCGTCCCCTCCCCCTCCCTTCTGTGCTTCTGCGTACCAAATCCTTCTAGTCGGTTATTGAATGAAACACTGTGTGTGTATGCTTCGTGGTGCAGGTGGGCACAGTGTTTTTTTGTTGGCGTAGACCCTGGGCTGTCTACAGAGACCAGGTTTTTTTACAGTGTGTTCTGGGGACAGGCAGCTCGCAGATAGTGTGGAGATGTTTGCTGTATGTGACAACAAATGTTATATAGCCTAAAACACGTGTGACATTGCTCAGAAAACCTTTAAGACGGGCAAACTGCTGCCACCAAACGGTGGTAAGTTCTGGCTGCGGCTGATTCTGGTGTTTACGACTTAATAATGTAATGGTTGGTTGTCATTGTTTTATTAATAATTAACTGTGCTACTAAATGTGTGAAGGTTGTGCCAAATGTTGAAATTTACAATGGCTGGAGAGTAAAAACTTTATAGTTTCCTGTTTCCACACTATTTTGTCTCGCCCTTAACCAATGACTCCAAGGAAGAAAGAGCATATGGCAGTCAAGGTTCAGGGACTAAAAACATTTTCTCATATTTTAGACGAATGTTCTCACTTACAGAAAGGAATAAAAAATTCATCAACTTTTTGTTAACCTAATGCCTTGTTTAATCTAATTTAATGATTTTAATGGGCTCATTTTAGGGTCAATTTTAGAACTGTAACTGTATCCACACTCATCTCTGACAAGTTGTTTTACTTGAGATGTAAGGTGTTGATGTGGAAATGTAGACGGGCCAGAACGAGGGAGTGATCAGTAATTTGGGTGCTGTACTGTATACTTTAAATGCCATCCATTCATTCTTAAAATGCTTCACAAATCTTACAACCTAACAAAGTAAAATAGATGTCCTGTTATTTAAGAGAGCACTGCATGCAACTAGAACAAATAAATTACCTGGCAAAAATGCAATGCATCCCAACATATCAGTATATTTTGAATCAATGGCGTTATCATGCTTCATCAGATGTGTAGCACAATAATATATAGACTCTCCGTTATTAACTCAAGAGGCTTGGTTTGCACCATAAGTGCATCCTACACCTGCCTGGGATATGACTTGGACAGAAGAGGAGGATATCATCCACTACATCATTCATCATCTGAAATGGACATTTTAACAGACACTGGCCAAGCCCACACTGCAGTGCATTGTTAAATCTATATTTGTTTATTAACACACAGAACAATGAAAACATGTTTTATTCATATTAAGTTGAGAAAAGGGAGGAAAGTAGGAGCGATTTTTGGTATGCACCCATAGTGTATGCCTTTAAAGTTTAAAATGGGCACTTCCCATCATAGAGGGAGCATCACTGAAGAGGACCAACACCACCTATCAAGGGCTCAACGGTAAATCTTAACACACGACCTGACTGTGTAAAACAGTGTCCTGCACTAGACTACTACAGTACTACAGTATTGTGTCCCACTATTAATGCCTTGGGAAAGCTAGGCCACATATTTTGATTTTCTCATTATGGTCTGGCAAGGCTCAACAAGCATCTGGTTTGGTAACAAGAGGCATCGCCAATGGGCAAAAGATGAAAAGTGTACTGCAGGCGATTGGATGAGGTTTTAAGCAGTCAAAGCCGCAAACCAAATATGCTGCAGAAATCAAATTTAAATACAGTACTGCTCTTTGTCATCATCTAAAACCATACCTCTAAAGTTCGCTCAGTGACTAATGAAACTGTTTTTAGTGGATGTCGTTCAGAATAATATCTTGTAGCAAAAACTGGCTGACTTCTACAAAGCTGCGGAAAAGCCTAGAAGCATCAACCTTTTAGCTTTGGTTCTGTGTTTGTTTCAAGAGGAGGGGTTTAAGAAAGGTGTTTGTGTAGTGGCGTAATTACCTGTCAAATATGGCCCCAACCTCGGCATTGTGCGCCCTGTGTATTCAATCACAATGTGTTATTACAATGTCATTACACAGTTACATTGTTATTACAGAATTCTGTCTGTTTTCTGAGCCTTTCAGCAGTACAGAGAGTCAGTGCTAATTTATGATTTCACATGGTGAAAATCTGTAGAGGTAGGGCTGGGCGATAACTTAATGGAATTGTATCGTGATGAAATCAAATAACGTGATTAATTGATAATAACAAGCACATACTAGCTCAAATTTCTCAGAAAATCTGAAATTAAATATTTTAAGGGAATATAATTTGAAGATTAAGGTTTTGTTTTTTCACCAAAATCTTTGAATGCATGCACGTTAACATAGTTAAGTGTACTGTATAGCTATTTTATCTACAACATTATTTGAAAATGTTCATTTTGCACTGAAGTTCTTAATAAAATGAGAAAATATTCAGTACTTTTACATTTGTCATATAGACAATTTATTGACTTACCAAAAATAACATGCTGAATCATTAACTATATTATTGAGATATGAAAATCCGCCCATATCGCCCAGCCCTATGTAGTATACAAACTACTTTCTGATACGTTTAAAGCTGTTGTAAAATAGTGCGCATTAGGATTGTTTACTTTTTTTGTCTAGACTCAAATATTTATTTATCTCACACCTGCACCCAAACCACTGATAAACATGTGATCAGTTTTATGACACCATAAACTGTAGTCTAACCAACTATATTCACATGTATAAAATGAGCAGAAAGGAGGTTATGATAAATCGTGTGAGCCGAATGCATGACAGCAGAAAACTATTAGTAGACATTAGACTGTTCATAGGGGAAAAACGACCCTCAACCCTCAACATTTAATAAATGTTCCTTGCTACACGATAATAGTGTAATGAAAAGTAACTTGAAGTGCAAGTGATTTTAATGAATCAAATATTTGTTTTTAATCTGCTACAGCATACATATCTGCCCTGAAAATTGCTTGTTCCATGTTCTCCTTTGGTTATAATTGGTTTTCATGATGGCGATTCCTATTTTTGCATTTATTCTGCTGTTGCGGTCTCTGAGTACTTAGATAGAGAAAAAACAACAACCAACCTTACCTTTCCTGCTAATGTCTTGTTCTTCCCATCTAACTTACAAACACACGCAAAGCAAGTTTTGTTTTACACTTCAGGGCCTACCTAGTTGACTCAAGTAATGCGCTACAAAGAAATAGTTTATTATAAGCACCCTCCTTGACAAAATATGATTCACGAGCTTCAAACAGTTGCTAACGAAAAGTTTAAAGAAAAGGATGCTGCTAGAAAAATGAAAAAGTATCAGAGGAAAATCATTGACCGTTTGCCATGAGCCCAGTTAGCTTGTTGTAAACTTGACTGGATTTTGGACAATGTAATTACTGTGTAATTGACAGTGATTTGACACGTTGTGATGTAGTTGGGGTTTTTAAATAAAACTCAACATGATTTGGAGTATTTATTTTTGAATCGAAGCACTCAAAATTAATTTAAACCAGCTGATGTAATCTACCTCTAGATAATGCAATACATCATACCACATAAACTAGCATTTATTAGAGCATAAGAAGTTTTACATCTTAGTTAAAGAACATATTCTGAAACAACCGTGAACACATAATCAAGTGAAAAACATGTAATTTCACTTTTCAAGTAACAATTCAATTTGATGCAATAATGCGAATGGCTGCAGAGGCCACGGCTGTAATTATTAGGTTTTGTTTTTTGTCAAGATGAGATCACAAAACAATTATTCTTTGGTCAGCAAAAAAGAAAACGTATATACCCATTGCCTCAACAACACTCTGCACAATAATGGGATGTAAACTCTATTTTAAGTGACATTCCTACTATATATGTGTATTAGCCAGCCAGTTACAGTTTGTGTGCGTGTACGCATGGATGTCTATGGGTAGGTATTAGTCACCAGCCTCCTGGCCATAAGCTGTCAGCCAACAGGCATCATTAAAGAAGCAAAGTCTCTCAGCCAATCACAGCCAGCGCAGAACACAGCAGCTGCAGAAAGCCAAAGGGGAAGACAGAGTATCCTAAACTCTTACCCCAGTCACTTATTCAGCCAAACAATTCAGGTTGTTTGAAAATTCAGGTAAATAAATAAAAGCAAGCGTTCTTTTTTTTTCCATCTAGCTTTAAGGACTGATGTGGATTTACTAGGTCAAATCAAAAAAGTATTGTCGATCTATTTTAGGCTAAAAGTAGGTGGTCTTAACAGTCTTAAGTGGAGTAGAAAGGCCTTTAAAAATCAAATTAATGCTAAAGCGCTCCAGCGAACACAATTACGTTTATGTTGGCATATCCTCTCCAGTTGGGTCAACAACCCAAACTTCTGAATGCTGGGAAATCGCTGATGTGGTATGTCTGTCAGAGTGATACTGTTTCTGCATATATGCATCTGTGTATTACCTGTCAAAGATGGCTCCAACACCTGCACTGTGAGCACTGTTCCTGTGGACATGCAGGCCGGTGGCCAGTAAAATGCCGTCCTTCACCGAGATGGAGCGATGAGAAAACGATGCAATCAGGAGTTCATTCCATCCTGTGGAAACGTTAGTGTGTCAATATGTCCAGTGAATTAAAAGTCTAAAGATTCTACTGCTGTGATGTTTGGGATTTCTTAATACCCTTTTTAGCTGAATGTTCCTGGCAATTAGCAAATTGACGATCTCTTATTAAACACGTGGCCATTTTCCTGTAAAAATTAATTACTAAGATTTACCACCTGAGCTATTTCATAGCTGTATGAAACAATGGAATACTCCTTTATACCCTAATATTTTGTTCTATATTAAGATTCCATGACGAGATATACAAATTAAAAACATACAGGGGGTTGCAAGTGTACTTTGTGAGGTCCAATTCAATAGCCCTACAAAAAAATCATTCAAGTTTATGTTTTCTTGACAATGAGGCTTTTTAAAATGTACTTGGTGGTGTAAAAGATTGGACTTGCATTATAATACACTTGTCTAACAGTGTCTATTGTTTTGTGCACCAACATACACATGGACAAGGGGACCAAATGCTATATAGGGAATTACACAATGGTGTAACAGTAGAATTTTATAGAACAACACAAAACCCTAAAATATCCGATTGGCCTCAACATTTTCTTGTTCGGCACACTGACATTTGTGTTTACATACAAAAAACCTACTGATTCATTGAACCTTCTTGAGTCAACTAGGAGCTCACCTGCACGTAGCAGGATGACCTGATCGTCCAGGGCCAGCTCAGAGAAGTGAGGGATCCTCTTAGCCCACTCCACCAGGGTGAAGAGCTGCTTGTCTGCTGCCTGACAGATGTTGGTGACAGGATCGTTGGGCTGAAGAAAGCAGATTTAGAGGATTTTTATATAATTATTTCATCAAACAACTTGACTGAGAGGCATTATTCATACAACAGCCTGTAAAGATTTTTAAAAGAAACATGCAGTCTTTGAACAAAGATAAGCAAAATGATATACTTCAATATACTCAACTACAAACTTTGAATGGTACACAATACACATTTAAAAAGGAACACAGTTTGCGGTTAACTTCCGCCAGGTAGACTACTCACAGAGCTGCCACCTGAACTTCCGTCTGCATGAAGCTCGGTCTTTTGCTCTACAGCCATCTCCGCTTCCAAAATCTTCTCCACTGGCATCTCCTCGTTCACAGCACTAGACGACTCCATCTCGCCCTCTCGTTCCTTGTTTCTCTGCCGTTCCTCTTGGACAGCTTTAGGACGGGGTGGACAGAGAAGAACACAAAAGAAAACAAGGACGAGTGAAAAAAAAGACAAGAGTAGAAAGGACAAAATGTGGGAGGCAAGGATGGGTTAAAGGTGGTCAGTGTGAAAGAACGGAGAAGCAGGAAAGGTGCAAGAGCAAAGAAATGGAGGAGTAGTTAGGATGTGCTACCAGACAACAGAATGGATTAAATGAAAGAAGTAGAATTGGAGATCAACAGAAAATGTGTGAACCACAAAGAGATTGGAGAAGCAGGATTTAGCCATACAAAAAGCACCAAAAAAAAAAGTATGACCAAATTAAGAAAAGTGCAAAATAGTAGAAAAAGCATGTATAATTCATGATGAAGTCAAAGTCTCGCATGCTGTCTCTCATACTTCTTTAAGGTCCACTAACAAGGCTGAAATGAACGGTGTACACAAATGAAGTCATTACTATTAACTAATTGTTTTAAAGCTACATTCAAGAGGAAATTACAATGAAATGTAACAGTAGTAATTTTGGAAAGTAGGCATTTTGCCCAGATTCAGCATCAGGAAATTGTTTGTTTGTTTCTCTTAATCTCTTACCCAGATTAAAGAAACTAGATTACAATTTACTGCAGAAAGACAACAGCAATCAGATTTATTTAAGTGCATGTAAATCAAATGGAAACAACTCAATGCAATCACATTGTCCACCCCAACTTGAGATCCTATTGAAGCTATCCTGTACCAAAATATATAAAAAGTGTTTTATCCACTACAGATGACCTATGAGTAAATTAAATAAACAACAAACTTTAACAAATTTTAAGTCATATTTACAATTTTGTTACAAATCCTATGAAGTCAAAGACTGTCATAAGTCTACCCGTCCACACACATCAGTAGAGAGACTGAGGTTATGGGACTACTACTACTACATCCCACTGTTGGTCTCTACAAACTTGGTTACTTCAGTTGTATGTTCAGATTACTAACTTGCACAATTGAGCTAAAATTTTGGGGAATATGAATATAGAAAAGCACCTAAGAGTCCTACAAGATTCACCAAATATAAATGTGAACACCCTTTAACATCCAAGCTGATAGTCATACTACAAAGAACGTCACTGTCCAAATACGTATTAATGCCAATATATTAAATCAATAGTCACATGGAATTGACATTTCCAAGTAAGATTTGTAAGTAAATTGTGTTTATTGGTTTGGTCATTTTTTTTAACATCAGCAAACAAAAAATATGTAGGAGCAGAAATTATAAGGGATGTCATTACTTTGGGATTAATTTATGATTCCAACACCCAATTATCCTGGCTTGTGCCACAAAAACAGCGCATACCAATTGTTGACAAAGTCTATGGCAACAAAAAAATCAAGCATTCTGCATTCTTTGATGATTAATTAAATATCAATTTGAAGTAATTAGACTATTGAAAGAAGCTGATTGAATCCTACTATGTGCACTTAATGTCAAGCAAAGCAAATGATTGGAAAAAGATTTTTTAACTGTCACTATGTCTGTATTTGATTCAGAATTTAAAAAAAAAAAGTCATGACAGTTTGGAAGCCAAGATTACCTTAACAAAATCTGGGTGGGAAATTTGTTAAATCTATCCTTTCTCTACAAGCGTTAAAGTACCTTAAACAAGGAAATGAATGTTCCTGAACAGAAGTGGAACTGCTCTCCGGCTGACGTAACTGTGACCCATCTTACTGGGTAGCACCCAGGTGGGAATAAACAACAAGTAGCTTTAAAGTAAAGTAGGAGGACGATTAAAAGAAGTGTGCAAAGTCAGCAAACTTTCCCTGGATCTATAAAAGGTTAAAAATAAAAACATGGGGGAGTAATTCAAGGTTGGCACTGGTCCCCCTCTGAGCACTGGCAACAAACTATGGAAAAACATTTTAAACTAGCTCCTTCTCATAGATGTGCAGTGTAATATCTATCTGCTTCTCGATCAAGCATACAGGCACAGACACACACCCCTCCCTCCCTCTTCTCCTTACATCTGTCGTTCATCGTGGCCACTACAGAAGGAGGGAGGGGGAGAGAGAGAACGAGAGGAAACAAAAAGAGGAAGAGAGAGGGAAAGGGGGTTAGTGTTTACAAGGCTTACCCACCCCCATCTCCCTCTCTACCACTCTAGTCGTCCTTTCTAGCCCCTATTGTACAAGTATTAAGTTAATTTAATAATCCATTATGGAGTTAGATTCCTGCCAAAAGGTTGTACACAAAAAAATGTGTTGCACACTAATAAAAGTTGTTTGTACATAAAAAAAATGTGTTGCACACAAATAAAAGTTGTTTTGCAACTGTCTTCAAACGTCACCACACATAAACTTGTTTTACAAACTGTCCCCAAACGTTGCACTCAAAATATCATTTATAAATTGTCCCCGAGTACAAACGGTCTCTGCTCGCTCAAAACAGCCTCTCCTCGAGTACGAAACAATTCCACACCCCTCTGTGGCAAATTTCTGCCAAAAGTCACATGATCCATTGGGAGTAGTTCTGACTTTGTGACAGCAGGGGGCGCTCTCAAAACAATTGAAACGCCCGGTTTGGCTGAGGAAGACAGACGGCATTTCACAGCTAACACATGAGCACCCCACAGGGAGTTTCCAAACTTTCACGGTGAAATATTATATCTGACTATGCCATAACTATGCAGATAGAGCATTTACAATTTCAGTTAAAGGCACCGCTATGTCACGGCAAGGGACCATGTTACTTTTCAAATCAAATATTGTTGTAGGCTTCAAGTGCCTATACAATAGACAGTTATTTTTTTGTTAAAAAACAACAACATAAAACCCGAATTATGATCTGTTAACAATGCCTTTATCTGGTATCCACTCTGGTTCTATCTATTTAAAATACCACAATAAAGGGAGAAGCTAACCAGAGGGTCAGATATTATATTTCACCGTGAAAGTTTGGAAACTCCCCTGTGGGTGCTCATGGTGTTAGCTGTGAAAGAGCGCTCCCTGCTGTCACAAAGTCAGAACTACTCCTAATGTATCATGTGACTTTTGGCAGAAATTTGCCACAGAGGGGTGTGGAATTGTTTCGTACTCGAGGAGAGGCTGTTTTGAGCGAGCAGAGACCGTTTTGTACTCGGGGACAATTTATAAATGATATTTTGAGTGCAACGTTTGGGGACAGTTTGTAAAACAAGTTTTATGTGTGTGTAACGTTTGAAGACAGTTTGCAAAACAACTTTTATTTGTGTGCAACACATTTTTTTATGTACAAACAACTTTTATTTGTGTGAAACACATTTTTTTGTGTACAACCTTTTGGCAGGAATCTAACTCCATAATCCATGACTACAGGGATCATAATAACGACAACAACAGGGATAAACTCATCAAACATAACCTAAGGTATGTTCAAATTACAATAAAAAGTAGCATCTTTGTGTGCTGGGGGATCAAGTCCCAATATAATTATCTAATATAGTTACATTTAGCTCTTATCTACACTGTTCAACTGAAAGACACTTAACAGCAAATAACCTTAGACTGACTCGAAAATGGATCCATCACGTTTATTATTGCTTATTGTTAAGATGCTTGTACGACAATGCATATAGGTCAGTTGTATTTTTGAAAGTGTTTCAAATTTAAACATATTGGAAATGTGGTAAAAAGCTGAATAGCTGCTAATGATAATTAATAGTGGAGTTTGTGCTTTTTTATTGGTACAAATCATGGGATCTATTCACCGGTGACTGCTGTCCACCTGAAGACAAACAGCTGGTAAATATGACATTGACAGTTAAGTGATACTTCTAGGCCATAGGTTTATATGCAATCACATGCCTTTTTTCCCCACACCTGCATTCAGTGTAATAGAATATCAGAGTGAGAGCCAATCAGAGGCAGAGTAGGTGCTGGGCCAATCTGCTGCTAGCTAGTGTTAGGCTAACGCATAGTTTCAAAGAAGACAAACGCTTTATTGCCTCCCACATCGTCAACGGCAACACACAGCTTCAACCCTTCCATTCTCACCTTTCACCCTCAACATATTACCTACATCAATGCTCATCAGAGAAAACTTTTCTACATGGTGAGTTGTTCAATATGTTTAATTAATTTTGCTATAAACTCTGCTCTGTCTTTTGCTTCAAGTATTTTGTATTTAACGTAGTAGTGGATCACCTAATAAAAAGTGACTAAAAAGGCAATTTATTATTTTGGCTAGGGCTTCTCGATTATGGAAAAAAAATATAATCACGATTACTTCAGTCAATACTGAAATCACATTAATTTAACACAATAACTTGTTGACTTCTGGAAAGATGTTGCAATTATTGAACTTAAAAAAACTATGGAAAAAGTTAAATAAATGAACTGTAAAAAAAACTGAAATTTGCCTTAATACTTATCCTATTTAAACTTTATTTTTTTCATTCAGAACACAAGAGAAAAGAGTTTACTTGCAAAACATAATGAGCCAATTAATTGTTTTTCTTGATTTTTGTGATCATTGGGAGCAGCAATAATTAATTGCACAGCCCTAATTTTGGCAAAAAAATATGCCAGGCCATTTTGCCGTTGATCAAAGTGTACATTTCTGACACTGCGCGCACACACACACACACACACACACACACACACACACACCACACACACACCACCACACACCACACACACACCCACAAACACACACACACACCACACACAACACACACACACCACACACACACACACACACACACACACACACACCACACACACTCCTTTATGTTGTATGTGTGTGACCATAGTCTGCAAGTTTGTAGGGGCAAGTCAGCCCAAAGTGAAGTTGGCAAAACTTTAGATTTTATTTTGATGAATATGAGTAGTGGGCTCTTTATTATTAGTGTCAGTCATACAGACCAAATACGCCACTGTTAAGGAAACTAATATTTTCCAGATTCAGAGACACAGAAATGACCCGAACAATCAACACTTTAGTAGGTGGGTAACGATTCTCCAAATTCAGAACTCGACTTGAGCCACAGTTCAGTTCTTACCTTCTTTTTTTTTTGTTGTTGGCACAAAAAAAACCCATTGTGGTAGATGAGCTTTATAAATCTGAAGTTAATTTATAAAGCTCTCAGCTGTCCTCTACCTCAGTGTTTTTGTGTTTAGAGGGAATCTGTCAACTGGAAGAATGAACTGCAACACAAGACCGTGGACGTTTATTTTGTGGTTACATCCCTATTCTTCTCTGATGAGTTTAACAAGAGTAGGAGCCTAACGTTTTTGTTTTTCCCCCCTAACTGCTGTTGTATACTCTTGAACCAGATTTGGAGTGGACAACACACAATTTGAGTTTCTGCCGGGCTAAATCAAAGGCTTATCCACATACATACACCACAGAGAAGTTATGAAATCTTCTGAAAATTTGTCAGCTGAATAGTTGTCTACAAATAATGACAATAAATCCACTAAAAACAGCCTTTAAAACCAAAATCATTTGTGTGAAAAAGCACGATTATATGGTGCATTTAAACCTACAATTGGGTGCATGGAAAAGTGAAATGGCCTCATGTTTCGGGGTAATGAGCAGAAGGGGCTGAGAACCAGCCGTCTATAGGGTGTGCTGAAGTGCCCATGCTTGCTCACCTTCTCTCTTCATGCCCATGGCCAGGCACTTCTGGTAGCGGCAGTATTGGCAGCGGTTCCTCTGTCTCTTATCCACCATACAGTCTTTACTGTCCCGACAAGTGTAGGTCAAGTCTTTGCGTACTGTGCGCTTGAAGAAGCCTTTACAGCCCTCACAGCTGTAGACACCATAGTGCTTACCTGGAGGGTGTGGGAATGATGGAGGAAAAGAGCCAAAGAAGTAAGACAAGAGGTAAGAAAATTTGTTTAAAGGTAGAATTTTAAAGGATTGTTTTCATTATTTACACTGTAACAACTGCCCCAACTTAAAAGGCAAGGCACAGAAAATATGAGAAGCATTTAAGGTGTCTAATCACCAGAGGATCTGTCTCCGCAGATGGCACAAAGCCGTTTCTGCGAAAGCATCGGCCCTGGGCTGTGACACGACAGCTGCTTCAAGCCTAACGGAGGTTTCACATCGTCGGAGCTGCTCACTGCATGAAGCCCTGACATGGACACTGTTGAGTTGATCTGAAAGAACAATAGAGAAGAAGGTGAAAATAATGACCATTAGGTTTTTTTTTGTTTTTTTTTTTAAGATACATTTCAGTGAGAGGCAGGCACAAAACCCTTTAAGTTTATTGATTTGCAAGACCTGTCTTGCCTCTCATATTTCTGTATGATGAACTGGTTAGAAGGGAGATATATAATTAATAGGTAATTAAGTATAAATTTAGAATATCTAAATATAAATATTCATTCATATTAAAACATAAAAGTGTGATTTGCTGGATTCTATTTTGGATTAGCTGCCACTGTGATTGTAGTAAGGACCAATCAAGACAATCTTAGAAATTGTCAAAAACCCAAATTTAAAAAGTGATTACTTTTTCAGAAAGGTATAGCTTGATATCTTTTAAGTTGTGCATTTCTACTTTCAACTGAAAATAAATAAATGTATGTTACATAATAAAAAATCTAAATTATGTCCCCTAATTACAAGTCCTTCCTTACCTGTGGGCTGCTAATGGGGCCGTAGCCCACCGATGGCGTACCAGGCAGACATGGCGAGCCCAGAGAAGAACTGATGACAGAAAAGGGGGAGCCGATGCTACTGATGGGGCTGTTGACCCCTGAGGTGGTGATGGGAGGCAGGGAGGTCATGGAAGCAGCGGAGGGAACCAGCGGAGGTGAGCGCTGGTCTGATGGAGGGGAGGACATAGACGAACTGTCTGGGCTGTGGGAATCTGATAAGAGACAACAAAGATAATAGTGTAACCACTAATACAAATAATGTTGTGCAAAAAAAAGGTAACGCTTTTTAATAGAGGTGATACAGGTGTAGTACAGGGGTCATTTTAATTTATTCTCTGACTCAAACACAAACATGACAGTTGTCAACCAAATACCGCAGATGCTGTAAAATATTAACAATGGGCTGGAACAAAGCTAATATACAAAAAATACTTTGCCAATTTATTACTCTATCCCTAGTTAAACAACACAATTATACAACTACTAAGCAGACTTGGCTTTTTGAATCTCTATGTTCTATTTTAATCAAGAGAAACTGTTGGTCTTTAGGCCCATCTGGGATTTATTTTAAGTGTTATTTATTAATTAAATGTTGCCCATTTAATAGCTTTTACATGATGACAATAATAATTGCATGCCGGAAGTTACTGCCACCTCTACTCTAGTGCTGTCTTGATTTGATTATAACTAAACATCCTAATTGCACAATGTAAAGCATACAGTGGGATTTTTACTCCCAGTAAAATATGCTTCGCTTTTAACATCCCAGAGAGTGGTTCTTAATAAAACTGCATTGAACAACTAAGGGCAAGAATCATTTGAGTAGTTACTTCCTATTAAGTATTTTCCTGATTAATTATTAGTTTTCATACAGCACTTGAGATGAGGTTTACCAGAGATGTGCATTTACATCTGACTGGTGTACAATCAAGAGAAAGAAATTAATTTATGTTTCTACAAGCCTATTTTTTTGATTTGTTGTCTGAATCTGATGGAATTTTGTTTTATGATGCCAGTTGTTTCACTTATTTTTGTTTAGGCTGTGGTTTGTATTGTGCTGGCTTTCTTCTGCAGCCGGCTGTGTGCTGCATTTTCACTGCTTCAGGCTGTGTATCTGGTGGTTGTCTGATCTGATCTACTTTCTTGCCTCAAACACACTGAAAAGAAATCCACCATTAATACCATGGTGGACTGTTTGTAGACCACCATTTAAAAACTTACAAAATCAACAAATGCAAGGAATCATGTTTTCTTTTCTCCTCATTTTTAATTTCAAGTCTTATTTTCTCACAAGACTCAATGTATGACAGTAGTACAACTACAACTCTGTCACATATTTCACTAAGCTCTCCGAATAAGCACTTATAAGGAATACTTATAGGTGTGAGCCCGTGAGTCCCTTGGGGCCATTGCTCTCAATCATGATACTGTACAGTGTTTTGAATAAACTCTGGATCCAATAGTGAAGACAGTCACAATAACAAAAAGTAACATTAAGATGGCACTTCAAATAACCAAATTATATTAAAAACAAAATGTTGGTTTAGAGAAATTGTGGGATGATAATTTGAACGACTAAATCTGACTGACTGATCAAATGACGTTCTTAAAGACAGTAGGTCTATATATAGTTCAACTGTGTGTCAGCTTTAACTAACTAATGTGTTTTAAAAAGCATTCATATTTTGCATGTTAAGTACTGGTTAACGTTACATCATAACCCATATCGTTCATAGGCCTGAATTTAAAGCAGTCGTAAAACAAGTGTAAATGTGTATAATTTGCAAAGTCGTGGGTCATTTCAACATTAGTTTTAAGATGCAATTCTAGCTCGACATTAATGTATTTGCATTGCCAATCACAAAATAAGAGCAATTATGTTCTCACCTCTACTGTCTCCCATGATGGTGGTAGGGTGCAGGGGCTGTCTAACAGCTACACGCCGACGGGCTTCAGTCTCAACACCGCCCGCAATCAAACTCTAGACCGCGGACTGAGGCCCGGGCCGGAGTTGTTTTGGGAAACCAAAAACCGGTCTGCAATTCCAACACAAAACAGAGCTCATTAGATAATAATGTGACACACTCATATGCCCATTAAGTCACAACATTGTGCAACATAACAGTCTATTGATATGTTGTGAGCTGCTTGCGCTGTTGTCAATAGAATATTTGTGTATTTGATGAATATTTGGCAACAGTAGGACTTTGCATAAACAGTCAGCTAAAAAAATCGATGCTGGGCAAATAAATCGACTATTTAATAAATAAGAACAAAGACACGACACCAAACACCGACTACGTTAACTTGGTTCAACGCAGTAAAGAAACGTCACGTCCCCTTCCCTCATATAGCGTTATCTAGCTAGATGGAGCCTTGACAGATGGCAACAAACCATCGTTTACCAAGGTACGTTAGCCATCGCATTGCAAGTATACTACTACCTAGCTACCTTCGTTCTAGCCAACACTTAAAATGCTGTGCCTAACGTTACCGTAAAGCTAAACGGCATGTGATAGCTACCGTCCTCGAATATACATCACATCCTTCAGCTCAGCAATTGAAATTGAAAATTATGCCATGTCGGGTGTAAACTGGAAAAACAAGCGTAGCGCTACAGCTAGCTAACTCGCTAAACACCCAAAGCTAAA